>NW_025764718.1:130346-361748 GCF_019669845.1 Emericellopsis atlantica
TGACTTTTTCTATTTGCTTCTTCTTATTTTTTTTTTTTTACATGTCTTGTGCCTTTTGTTGTTTTTTTTATTCTCTATTAATGCCCACATACCCCCCCCCCCCCCCCCCCCCCCCCCCCGCCCGCCCCAGTGTCGACACATGTAGTAGTAATCGCACGGAACGGACTGAACTATCTCACCGACGCGCCAACGGAACCGAAGCTGACTGGAGCTAGTCAGATCCGACCCAAGACGTTTGCTTACTCGATTTTGGCGCGTGGGTCACCTTTGCGATTGAGGTCAAGACACGCGTCCACCAGTAGGCAGCAGTGCCAGCCTGGCCTCTAGATGTGCTCGCCTCGTGCGGCCGACTGTCGCTGACACTCATGCGCGCGGTATACGGGAGCTTGAACGATTTACGTCGGTGGGTTGATGTAGCAGACACCAGACATGATCCTAGTCGAGCAACATCAAATGACGGCGATGCCTCCCTCGGGTTCTCGACACTACATGTACCCACGTCATCAAACTCTGCATGTACAATGATGCGACTTTCATCAGGAATGCAACCCAAAGTTGATCAAAGATCTGCGATGACCCCCTCCGGATTAACAAAACAACCCCAACTTGTTTCTCTCCGGCGATCCCCCGCACAGCATGATCAACGAGTGCACGCATCGTTACATTGAGACAGCCATGGGTCCCATGAGACACTGGCGGGCCGCCATGACGGCACACAAGAAGAGACGGCTGTCCTTGATTCAGGGCCCAGGCTGCGCCAAGCGAGACCTTCCGAGCTTCACATCACAGTTTGAACGATGAAGTGTTTGACTTGGACGTACGCGCTTGCTGCTGCTGGACTGGCAGTTGCAGCAGCTTCTATCGATGAATGCCCAGGCTACAAAGCTTCCAACATCGTCGAGGGCGATACTGGCCTCACGGCCGATCTCACGCTCGCCGGCGAGGCGTGCAATGCTTATGGACTTGACCTCCAAGACCTCAAGCTCGTAGTCGAGTATCAGACTGGTGAGCGATGTGCTTGAGTATGTGTCAATATTCTCTGACATTCGAGTAGAAGATCGCCTGCATGTGGTCATTCACGATGCAGATGAGCAGGTCTATCAGGTCCCGGAGTCGTACATCTCCCGACCAGAAAGTAGCAAGCAAATGAATGCGAATGCCGCTCTGTCATTTGATCTCAAGCAAGACCCCTTTTCGTTCACAATCCGGCGCAAAGGCTCAGGCGAGATCCTGTTCGACACGAGCCGCCAGCCACTCGTCTTCGAGTCACAGTTCTTGCGTCTGCGAACGTCTTTGCCAGACAATGCCAACCTCTACGGCTTAGGCGAGCATTCTGATCCTTTCCGTCTGCCGACCCAAGACTACACGCGGACACTCTGGAACGGCGAGTCGCCCTTTATACCTCGCGGCTCCAATCTTTATGGAAGCCACCCCATGTACCTCGAGCACCGGACAACGGGCAGCCATGGCGTCTTCTTTCTCAACTCGAACGGCATGGACATCAAAATCAACACGACGGCCGAAGACGGCACGTTTCTCGAGTACAACACGCTCGGCGGTATCCTGGACCTGTACTTTCTGGCCGGCGACTCCCCAAAAAATGTCAGCAAGCAGTATGCCGAGGTAGTCGGTCTCCCTGCCATGATGCCCTACTGGTCTTTGGGATTCCACCAGGCAAAGTATGGCTATTGGGATGTAAACTATCTCGCCGAGGTCGTGGCCAACTACAGCGCGGCGGGGATCCCTCTGGAGGTCATCTGGGCAGACATTGACTACATGGACCTGCGAAAGAACTTTGTCACGGATCCTGTGAATTTTCCCATGGACAAGATGCGAGAGCTTGTCGACACGCTCCACGATCGACATCAAAGCTTCATCATGATGCTCGACCCCGGGACCAGCACCAACACAAGTTATGACCCGTACATTCGTGGCCTCGAAGCTGACGCCTTCCTGTTGGCGGACGATGGCTCTCCCTACCGAGGCGTCCAGTGGGCCGGAGAGGTCGTCTGGCCTGATTACACTTCACCAGAGGGCGTGGACTGGTGGGTCAATGAGATGGACATCTTCTTTGACCCCGACACAGGTCTCGACGTGGACGGGCTCTGGAACGACATGAACGAGGCATCCAACTTCTGCCCAGACACCACCTGCGATCCCAAGAAGCACGCAGACGACACGAACACGCCTCCTGACCCTCCCTTCCCAGGTCGACCAAACACGGGGCGGCCCATCCCTGGGTTTCCCGACAGCTTCCAGCCCAACAGCACGGCCCTGCGCACTCGAGCCAGCGGGGACAAAAAAGGTCTACCGGGCAGAGACCTGCTCAATCCAGAGTACCGAATCAACAATCACCTTGGCGACATTAGCGACAATACCATCTGGACAAACATCACCAACCACGATGGGACCTCGCAGTACGACACGCACAACATGTACGGCCTCTCCATGGTCAAGGCGACCCGCGCGGGCCTCATCAAGCGCCGTCCCTCGTCTCGCCCCTTTGTCCTCACCCGCTCAACCTTTTCCTCCTCGAGCGCTTACGCCGCCCACTGGTTCGGCGACAACAACTCGACCTGGTCAGACTATCGCGTCAGCATCCCCCAGATGCTCGGCTTCACCGCCGTCCTCAACCACCCCATGGTCGGCTCGGACGTGTGCGGGTTTAACGGCAAGGCGGAGGAGGCCATGTGCGCGCGCTGGGCTATGCTGGGCGCCTTTATGCCCTTTTACCGCAACCACGCCGACATTAGCAGTGACTTTCAAGAGTTCTATCAATGGCCGAGCGTCGCCGCCGCCGCTAAAAGGGCAATCGACGCCCGGTACCATCTGCTCGACTACATCTACACGGCACTATACAGGGCGAGCGCCACGGGTGTCCCGAGTGTCAACCCGCTCTTCTTTGTGTATCCAGAAGACGAGGGTACCTGGGCTATTGACACGCAGTTCTTTTTGGGGGAGAGCATCCTTGTCAGCCCTGTCACGAACGACGACTCGCAGACGGTGAACTTTTATCTCCCCAACGATGTGTTTTATGACTTTTGGACGGGAGACAAGATCGAGGGGAGCGGGGCGGTAGTTGAGCGAACAGGTGTAGCGTGGGATGACATTCCGGTGCATATCCGCGGGGGAAGCATCATTCCCATGCGGTCAGAGTCTGCCAACACGACGACGGATCTGCGTGGTAATGACTTCACTCTGCTCGTGGCGCCGGGCAGAGACGGCAAGGCTCGGGGGAGCTTGTACCTCGACGACGGGGAGACGATGGATACGGGGGGCGAGGAAACGAGTGATATTACGTTTGAGTGGGATGGAGTCGGGGTCAGATCCACGGGGCGCTTTGGATACAAGAGTAGACGGGTCGTGGAGAAGATTGTCGTCCTGGCTGATGAGGATGACGAGGTGGTGGGTTCGTGGAGCCTAGATAGGGAGTTTGATGTCGAGATTCGCGATCGAGGTGAGGAGATATAGAGCAGTCCGCTGACCTGACCTCGTGGTGCTTGCGACTTCATGTAAAGCTTGAAAACTGTCATGCTTCAGGATAGCCTATACCGCTTAGAGAGCTGTTAGGGAAGGGGTACTCTTGCGAGGCTGCTCCCGGTCTCGTGTAAGATCCGCCATTGCGCGAGCATGGACGTCAAAGCTGAGCTTCGTCGATGCAAGCGACCGTAGTGACCATGTCTTGCCCGAATTATGCATGTAAGAAATCAAGCAAGTATCGCAAGTCTTGGGACTTGATGTTCGATTATGAGGCCCTCCACGTGACCATGATGGGTCGACATCATGCACAGGGCTGACCTCGTGCGACAGCGGAGCCAACTTGAGCACGTTTACGCCTGATTTCACTACGCTCACGAGGCCTCTCAAGTCTTAGAGCATGTTCTACGAGGTCTCTCGCGAGACTTTAGGCATAGGCAGATCGCAGCCACGATGACTTCAAGTCTGGCCGCAACCGCCTCACGTCTTCTTCAGCGTCTCACGTCCCGGGTCTTGCCTTCCGACACATCTGATCCCTCGCGGCGTTTCCAATTCATGTCCGATCTGCACCTTGAACTCTGTCAGCAATACACCACCTTTGACTTCCCTGTGACGGCGCCCTATCTCATTCTCGGCGGGGACATTGGCCGCCTCATCGACCACGATGGGCTCCTAGCCTTTCTTCAGCGGCAGACCGCCCGGTATGAGCGCGTGTTCTTCATCCTGGGGAACCACGAGTTCCATGGCATGTCATACGAGGAAGCGGTGCACAAAGCGTCGCAGCTGGAAAATGAGCCGTCGCTCGAGGGCAAGGCCACCCTCCTGCATCAGGGCCGGTACGACCTTGACCTTCCGTCCAAGCCAAACATCACGATTCTAGGATGTGTTCTGTGGTCACAGATTGCAGCCGAGTCGGCTGACAAGATCGGCATGATGGTCAGTGACTTTAAGGAGATTCGAGGCTGGTCCACCACCGCACACAGCGCCGCACACGCATCGGATCGGTCGTGGCTGCAATCTAAGCTACGCCGTATCCGCGAGGAGGATGCCGGTCAAGCGCAGCCACGGGACGTGATTGTCGTGACGCACCATGCACCTCTCGTCAAGGGGACGGCGAGCCCACAGCACGAGGGCAACGTTGTGAGCTCAGCCTTTGCGACGGATCTGTGCGTGGGTGAAGAGTGGAGCAGCGTCAAGCATTGGGTGTTTGGACATACGCACTGGACGACAGAGCTGGAGTCGAGGAATGGTGTGAGAGTTGTGAGCAACCAGCGAGGATACGTCTTTCCAAGGGATAAGCGGCCTGTAGATCAGAGGCCGGTGAAGCATACCTTTGACCCATCGAGATATATTCTGTGTTGAATTGGGACTGATTGGATGTCATGCTGTACATGTCGTACATGTGCGTGTTGTGAGTGAAGTCGGGGTTTGCTGACGTGGAGTGACATGCAGCTGGACGAGCCAACGCCAGCGCATGAGCAGAGCGCATCGGGAAGTTGGAGGAAGAGGTCGGTCGGGGAAGATCAGGAGGATATTCCCTTCTTCACTGGAGGTACTTGCAGATGAGTCTAAGTGAGACTGCAAACCAAGTACTCGAGGTTGCAGCACAGTACAGAGATCACTAACTGCATGTTGATGGGTCCAGGATGGGCCACAAGCCTTCACCGCGTTTTGTGTCCTGGTCTTTTCGACGTGCCTTCCGGGGGGTTCTATGGCTTGGACCTGATTTGGATGTCAGTGTCTGCTCAATTGCTGCAGCCCTCGGCCAGATTGAGAGAGAAAGTTGATATTGGAGGGTCATTCTTCGCAAAATGATGCTCTGGTGATGATGAAGGTGAAGTCAAATGCTGCTGAGAAGCCTGAGAACCAGATCGATCTATAGCGGTTGAGGCGCCCGCCATGATGACCTAGAGCCACTAATTTAGCGAACCAGCGGGCCACTAACAGCCAGCGCCCGCCAAGGCCCAGCCACCTGAGCCCACCTCACCCTGAGTTGAGCCCCCCATTCGACGCCTTTGGCCTCCAGTCCATTTATTTGTTTGGCTCCTACATTCGGCCTTGCCAGTGTCTCGCCTGTTGGATTCTCCAAAAACAACACGCGACGGACGACGCAGGATACCCTCTGGTGTCGCTCTGCCATTCCCATTGGGGTTGGGTTTCACGTCGCTGTCTGCTTCTGCTCGGCTTTCCCGCTGCGCGACATAGCTTGAGGCTATACCTGTACAGCTTCGCGAGGCGTCGCGTGGATCAACAAGACTAGCTGGCGCCGGAAGTTCAACAGCAAACTCCTTTCCTGCGATATACTATGACTACGGCGCGCCTTTGAACTCAGCCTGCGATTGATCATGATACGATACCACTGCGCGTGCTTGCTACTTTCATACTTACTCGAAATCTGAACGCGTTATGGAGGGCGCGAAGGAAGGCGCAAAGGCGCGTCCAGCAAGCTCTTCCTCACCTGGCATCAAGAACCTCGCAATCAACGGGAGTCACGACCGCAAACCACTCTTCTCACGGCACCAGTCCACCACCTCGGCCGACCACGCCCACTCCCCTTCGAAACAGCCCGCGCTGAGCCGACGCGCTAGCAGCGCGAGCACCTCCAAGCTCCCCACGAGTTCCTTGTCGCAGGGCACGCGCAAGCCGCTTTCCCTGACGGAAGCTATGCGCCTTGCCGAGAAGGAGGAGGGCCTGCAGGCAGACCACACCGACGATTCCCAGCCCATCGATGCCTCGCCGAGTCCTGCGCCCCGCCCGTGGCGTGAAAAGAAGGACAGCGTGGAGCCGATCCCCCTGAAGAAGGACGGCGTGAAGCGCACCGAGTCCATCAAGAAGGACGGCAGCGAGGGCGCGAACTGGCGCGAAAAATCGGACTGGAGAAGCAAGAAAACCGAAAATCACGAAAGCACCAATGGCGACGCGAAACTTCCCGACCTCGTTCCTGGCATTGAGGATCTCCCGCTGCCGTCCGTCGAGAAGGACCCTGCCTCGAACTTGCGCAAGACCGTGGGACCGCCCAAAAGCTTTGCGCCAAAGGCTCAGTCGCCAGACAAGGTCTTCACCTGGCAGATTGACGACGACTTCACGGCTGGCGACATCCAAGTGTCCGACAGTCCGAGGCTCAAGGCGACCGCCAACCGGCCCTTCGCGGATCGCCTAAAGTTTGACGAGAACAGCGAGGTGGATATTCATTCAAAAACTCGCGTCAACAACCCAGGATCCCAGAACACAAGACTCGACGAGATTCGCTCTAGGGAGGTCAAGGCTGGCAACAACATCCCGCTCGAGCGACCAGCCGACCAGCAGAACACAAAGCTCGACGACATCAAAGCACGCGAGGCCGATGCCGAGGCAAAGATACCTATACCAACCCGGCACTTATCCTCGCTTCCAACCAACACCAAGCTCGACGACATTCGGCAACGGGAAACAGCAGGCTTGTCTAAGCGGCAGCTCGCGTCTGCCCGACTGGAAGAGATTAGGGAGAAGAATGCAGCATCGCGGTCCAAATCACCCGAAGAGATCCAGCCGGTCGTTAAGGGACATCGGCCTAGTCCGTCTCTCACGCAGAAGCCCATTTGGTACCGACCAGGCGGCGGCGCCGTGGCTGCCGTGCCGGACACCCCTCCGTCGACCTACAAGACGCGCCGCGAGAGAATGGCTGAGGAGCGGGCAGCGAGCGCTGCTAGCGGCGAGAGCCCTAATACGTCTCCGTCCGACAAGGCAGCCGAAGAGCCGCAACCCACGAGTCCACGCCCTACGTTGTCGCACCGTCGCGCGGATTCGAAAGATCTGCTGCGGCAGGTCATCCGGGGCTCGAGCGAGAGTCCCGCGTCCGATTCACAGGCCGCCAAAAAGGTTGGACGGAAGAGCGACAAAACATCCGGCGAGGGCTCACCTGCCCGAGGCTCGCCCCGAAGAGCAGCAACCACGACCAGCGCTGCCGCCCGCCGACGCGCGACCACTAAGAATGGTGCAAGGCCCAGTACGGGAATTGCCGGACTGAGGAGGATCATGTCCTCAGAATCATCATCGGGGAGTAAGAGATCCAGTGTACATTCTGAGACAGATCCGACTGATCGCATCGAAGGGGAGATGAGTCTTTTTGCACCCAGGGACGACTATTCGGAACGAGGCTCGGTGCGGGCAGCCTCGCCATTCTCAGAGCCTAAGCGGTCGGAGGATGTGGACTCGACGCCCAAGCCCGTGAAGCATCAGGATGTGCTCAGCATGCCCACGCCCAAGGTGTCCGGAGCCTACGTCGAGACCCCAGCGACGATCAGGAAGCTTGACTTTGGGGCGAAACTGGACGAACAGGATGACGCCAAATCCACCAGCAGTGAGCCGCTGAGAGCGCGGGACAGCGATACGGCATCTGATCTAGGCGGAGATGAGAAGCGCCGCCGAAGCCGATCCACATCATCTTCGAGACCACCCCGTGCGCGATCTCTGCCGCGGAACAAGCGATCGCTCAAGAACACGGCAGTTCTTCCCTCCGTCAAAGCAGACCTCGCTGAGATCAAGAGCATGTTCAACCTCGAAGATTCCACCCTGGACGACTTTGAAGAGGTTCTTGCTGGCACCAAGACAGCCTCACCCGAAATCAAGGACCTACTTGCGAAGCTTCCAGAGAAAGCCCCCGTCAACGACAGCTTCGACGTCGAGCTCGACGCTATGAAGGACCACGACGGCAAGATCAAACGCAGGATGAGCGATCCGTCCCCCCAAAAGCCCGACCGCATCTCCAAAACAGTCGTCAAGCAGGAGGAAGATGACAACACCCTCACCCTGACGGAGCGCATGGTCGGCAAGCTTGGGCGGTCCTTGGCAGGTGTAAGGACATCCCAGCAAGGCATTGGCCGTCTGGCCGATGGCTTTTCCAAGACTTCGGCCAACAGGCCCTCTGCGGCCGTCAAGGGAACAACAGAACCTGTCACAGAGAAGGTCTATATCCATGTCAAAGATAAAGACGCCGCCGGTTACCTCCATATTCCCATTCCCAGGCTCTACACCACGCAACCCGGACTTCGCCTAACACCCCTCGGCATCCTGACAATAGTCTTCGGGCTGTGGTACCTGTTTGAGAGCATCATGTGCGGCCTGTACTGCCAGCCGACGAGCTGCTCCTCAGCGACGCCGTGCAAGTGGTCGCACGATGATCCGACCTTTGGCCAGGCCATCCCCGTCAAGCTCGACCAGTGGGCGACGGGTGGTGCGGGTCGCTCCGCTCTCAACGCTGCCGGCCGGGACCTCGCAGACGCCATCCTCGACATCACCGATTCCCTGCAGGGCACCGACATTCGTGACGTCGACGTGCAGTCGCTGACCTTTGAGGGCCGCAGGAGGCACCGACGACGCATGATGAAGAAAGGCTACCTGAAGCGGGACGAGGACGTCGACTGGGAGACGAGGAGGAAGTGGGATGCCTGGCACCGCGCCAGGATGGAGAAGGAGAGTCGCGCCGCGACTGGCGAGGCCGAGGTGAAGAGCGTCGGGGAAGATATGCGAATTTTCTAGAGTTGATATGAGTATGATGATGTATAATGGCTAACGGGACACATGTTTCGTATCACGCACGTTTACATAGGTGCATGTGTGAACACTAATAAATGGGGGAGGTATTATCAAGCATACCACATCTGTTATTGAGCATACACGTTGGAGTTAAGTGTGGCAAACGCTGTAGCGTAAAGGTTCCCTGCCCCGTAGCTAAATTTATTACTATCTAGTTAGTATTCGTAGGCTATGATTACTTAGTATCTTTATTAATTCATGTATTTTAGACGCCGCGATAAGGTATAAGTAGCCGAATCACGCTCTAGCCGCATAACGCTATAAGGTTGGCGATAGCCTTAAAAGTTCAAGCTACGATATAGTAGATTGACGGCTGAACGAGGGCTACCGTATCTCACGCCACTTGGTCACGCTGGGTATGCTCAATAACAGATGTGGTATGCTTGACAATACCTCCCTAGATTAGTGATGAGTATTATTAGTATTACGTATGTTCGTTCATGTCTATTCTTGTATAAACTCTGGTATCATCCACATGGTGTTCATAAAATCAACTCCAACCCAGGCGCACGTTTACTTGCTCTTGCAGTTATCATCCACGACGCAGATCTTGACGCTGACGGCAATGGCAATGACCGCGATGATGAGGAAGATGACGAGCATGAGCCACCAGAAGAGCTTGCGGCGGTTGCGGGCGTGCTTGATGCCGACCTCGACCTGGCCGGTGCCCTTTTCGAGATTCTCCACGGTGCCGACGGCGTTGGCCTCGGCGGCCTGGACGTGCACGTCCTGCTGCTCGACGACGGTCGCCAGGTCCTGGTAGATAGCGGCCAGCTCGATGAGGGTCTGTTCGATGCGCTGGAGCTCGCCGTGGCGGGCGCGGACGTTGCCGAGGACGGAGCTTGCCTGGCCAGTGCGGTTGGTGCGGAGCTATACATATGTCAGTATCCTACAACACGATAAAAGAAGAGGAGGAGAGAGTCGTACCGCCGCCTGGAAGACGCCCTCATTGCCCCAGTCGGCCTCGGTGGCCTGCTGGACCTCGTGCTCGTCGGCGTCGGGGTTGATGATCCTGTACTGGCGCGCAATCTGCTCGCGGTAGCGCGCGCGGTAGTCGCTCTCGAGGCTGCGAAAGGTGTCGAGCTCCCTGCGGAATGAGGACCGCAGGGTGTCGAGCTGGGTGGTCTTGACGCCGCGCGCGCCGCCGGTTGTGCGCGCCAGGTCGTGCTCGAGCGCCTTGATGCCGTCCTTGATGCTGGCGACGCGGAGCTGCGTCTGTGCGAGGAGCTGGTCGAGCTGCTGGCCGTGCTGGTCGTGGCCGCTGGCGCTGTTGAGGACGCGCTGGTGCAGCTGGCTGATGGTGGTGAGGTCGCTGGTGAAGGAGTCGATCTGGTTGCGCAGGTCTTGCACGCGGTGGAGGAAGTCTTGTTGGCTCAGGACGGCAGAGGGATCGCTGTTGTTGTTGTAGCTTTGCATTTCGTAGTTTTCATGGGCGTAGTTGTCATGTTGGCCGTACTGTTGTTGTTGGTCCTGAGCGTAAGGGTTCTGCTCCCCGTATGGGTTCGACATGTTGATCTCTGCCCGTTCGTGGGAGTGCTTGGGGATGATTGGTCTCCAGATGATTTCCTCCTCGTGGATTGGGCTGGTGTGTAACCTGGTAAAGAGAGAAAGCGACCGGTGGTGTTATTTAAAACTGGAAGACAGGTACGCGACAAGAGGCTCCATGTCTTTTAGATGAGCTAGGCATTGTTAGATCCGGTCATCCAGGGTCCAGCGGCCCAGCGCGCAGGACACTACGCCTACCTTGGTCGTGTTTGTGGCGGTTCCTGTACCCTGCCCCTTTATCGTCAGCCGTAGCTAGACTAGACTACCGTACTCACTCGGCAAAGTCGCTAGCGCTGGTCTGTCCTAGCGAGCAATAACCCTGTCAGGAGTGGTGCCAATATCGAGTAGCAATTACAGCCTATGAGCGTTATAATGGCTGAGGATTGTATAGAGTTATTGAGAGATTCGTACTTTCGCATAAGCATATATCCACAGCGCTAAGCCATAGGCGGCTAGATTCTACCCATCAGCGCTGGCGACTTTGTAGTGATTATTTTTGGAGAGACATACAACTAATATCTGGCTGCGCTGGGCATCATCAGTCTAGCCGTTGACATGGTGGCGCAGCAGGTCTTCGCATTCACCATCAGTTACCATCCACTCACTGGGCACTGGCGAGGGCGAAGCTGTGCTGACGGGCAGCTGGGAGAACTTTTGACTTTTCGCGGGCTTGGATCGAGTTCCCGTCAGGTACTTACGGAGTAGGTAAGGTAGGTATCGCGCACTCAGACTTGAGAGACATCGTCCTCACGCATAGGTCGCTCCAGTCTGTACGTAGGGCATCACCTGGTTCTGGGGTAGCTTGACCATACGTCATACCAATCAATGAGTGAAACAAGAATCAAAAGAGCAAAAAGGAAACCGCTGAGCGGCTGGCGGATCTCTCCCGCCGGGAATTGAACCCGGGTCTCAAGCGTGACAAGCTTGCATACTGACCACTATACTACGGAAGATGTTCGACTGTTGGCAGTCGTCGTAGTGAGATCACGTGAAGATTTGTCTGAGACCCAGCCTTATAAATATATGACCAAAAAATTCATCCTCGCACTTCCTTTTCGCCACCGACGCAGCCGCGCTCGGCGCCTGGCAAGTCGGTCGGAGAGCCGCACGGCGCGCTGACTCTCTTGGCGCACCCGGATGGCCAACCATATCGGACGTTCCGTCTGCCTAGCGGGTCGCACCGGAGTCGCGCTGCGGCCAGCGTTGCAAGTGAAGCTGCCGAGTCAGGGGGCATCCGCAGAGAGCCTTTATTGCCTCAAGCAAGGGATTGGTCCCGTTGACCGTCCAGCGGGTCGGATGACGATGCCACTGATTGAATCTGCCAGTGGTCTGACGGCTGGTGGGGCCCGCCACTTTCGAAACTAGGTAAGGATTTTGTTAAAGCGCGACGTCGTTCAAGGACCATCGGAAAGGGAAGGATAAGAAAGAGATTATGTATATGTAGTAGCATGTGGTGAGGCCGACAGATGCACTTCGATGCCCCCTCGTCCTGATGCAACTTTCCTCTCACCTTTCCCTCTGCGTACCTCGTAGACAACAATCCTCTCTCTCTGTTGCCGTGGCCTCGCCTATCCTCCTCATCCACCATGGCAGTCAATTCACCCATTTTCCTGAGGATCCCTCCAGAGATCCGCATGATGATATACGAGCATCTTTTGGCGACCAACGAGCACAATGCAATTGCCATCCGCAATTTTCCTGAGGACAAAAAGGGCGACTATGTGAAGCAGAAATGCAGAACCAAATACAACATTGTCGACCGGACATTCGCCCGTCGCTCATACCAGACCACCTACTATCGGGCATCAAAGGCCGAGCTGGCGCCAGCCATTCTCGCCGTGAACCGCCAGATCAGAGAAGAGGCCTCGTGCTACCTGTACGGGAAGAACATGTTCACATTCGGACATGATCTCGAGGCTCTTGTGCCATTCATGGAGGATCGCACCACATCGACTCGGGAGCTTGTCAGGGAGATCTCGCTGCAAAAGAAGGCCTGCGGCGGCGGCGACGTGGAAGCCGACTCGTACGCCTGGACGGGCGTTTGCCGCTACATGAAGAGCATGGACAGTCTCAAGAAACTTCGCGTCGTCGTTCAGGCGGGGCTGCCCACCGCCGAATGGGAGGGACCTCGGCAGCTGAGCGTCTCTGACTTGAGGTTGTTGTATGCAACCAAGCATCAGAGTCTAGAATGGGTCAGAGAATTGGCGCAGATCGGTGACGTCGAGTCAGTCGAGATCGTGGCAGACATGTCGCCCACGGCGAAGCCCGACGACAGCGCGTCCCTCATCTCGGCTGCGTTTTCCAATTCAATCGAGACGTCTCTGATTGAGTTTATGAGGGCAGACTTGGGGGTGCCTGCGGTGAGCCCCGCAATGGAAGCAGCCTGAGTTGCAGCTTGGAGCTCAGGGTTGGTTTTGTGTCTTCTTGTTTCCTGAGCGCTGGTGTTTGGTGTTTTAGGGTAGGCGGGACATTTTCTGCACTGGATAGACATTCTGCTTGAGCTAGACATTAGATTCTGGGTACCTTACTATAGACTTATGAGACATGTTTCGATGACTTGAACATGTGCATTCAATTTAGAGTTCAGGGTTCATTGACTTTTAATGCTGCCTGCAATGGCCGTCGTCGTCGTCACAAGCATTGAGTGACCCCCAGTCCACGTCGCTCGCTGCCAGTGGCCGCGTGGGCTGCCTTTTGATAGGTGCCTTGCCTGAGCACCGCCCCATACCTTACTTCGATAAGCCGGGCCTGGGCCAGAGCGTCACCACCAACCACCAACGTCAACAGCTGCGAACCGCCCTGGGGTACAGACACCTCTCGAAGCATCGCACCGCGGCAGGACGTCCTCGATCCACACATTGTCGCATACCAGTAGACGACCACCTCTCCGTCGCTCAATCTCTCCATTGAGCTGCTGGCTTTTCTCCCCTTCCTCCAGCCCAGACCGCGAGCCACCCCGCTGCCGACTGCCTGACTGCTCCAACCACCCCGAGCTCCATCCACGATGGCAGCAGCGCCACCGCCGGACCAAGACCAGGCGCGTCTGCTGGAAGATGCCCTGGTGGCTGTCCGGCAGCAGACATCCATGATGCGCAAATGCCTGGACACGCCTGGAAAGCTCATGGATGCGCTCAAGTGCTGGTGAGTTGGGACAGCTCTTTCTGCCTGCCTGCCCTCCAGGCGGCGCAATGGACCGTAGCTAACAGCCTCAGTTCCACCCTCGTCTCCGAGCTTCGAACGAGCAGCCTGAGCCCCAAGCAGTACTACGAGCTCTACATGGCCATATTCGACGCCCTGCGCTATCTGTCCGTCCACCTCCGCGAGAACCACCCCGTTAACCACCTCGCCGACCTCTACGAGCTTGTCCAATATGCAGGCAACATCATCCCTCGACTATACCTCATGATCACCGTGGGGACTGCCTACATGTCGGTGGAGGACGCGCCCGTCAAGGAGCTCATGAAGGACATGATGGACATGAGCCGTGGCGTGCAACACCCCATCAGGGGCCTGTTCTTGCGCTACTATCTGTCTGGCCAGGCTAGAGACTACCTTCCGGACGGCGAGGGCGATGGCCCCGAGGGCAACTTGAGCGACTCGATCAATTTCGTCCTGACAAATTTCGTGGAGATGAACAAGCTGTGGGTCCGCTTACAGCACCAGGGCCACTCGCGGGAACGCGAGGTCAGGCTGCGGGAGCGCAAGGAGCTGCAGCTCCTGGTAGGAAGCAACGTCGAGCGCCTGAGCCAGTTGGTGGACCTGGAGACGTACAAGACCGGGATCCTGGGGCCGCTTCTTGAGCAGGTGGTCCAGTGCCGAGATGTCCTTGCACAGGAGTACCTCTTGGAGGTCATCACCAAGGTCTTCCCCGACGAGTTCCACCTTCATACCCTGGATCGCTTCCTGGGGGCCGTCTCCCGTCTGAACCCGCATGTCAATGTCAAGGCTATCGTCATTGGGTTGATGGATCGCTTGTCCGAGTTTGCTGAGCGCGAAAGCACCAACAACGGCGGCGATGATAGAGCCAAGACCGAGTCGGATGCGTTGGCCGCCCTGTTGGAGAAGGTCAAGCTCGCAAAAGAGGCGCCCCCCAAGCCTCAGGGGACCGAGGAGGACAGCAAGGGCAAGCAACCAGCAACTGCGTCAGCGGAAGCCAACGGCGAGTCGGCGGATGACGAGGCAACAGCCGAGGAACCCAAGGAAGGCCAGGAAGCCGACGAATCCGCGCAGTCTACCACTGCAACGGAGACGGACGCGACGACTCTCAACGGAGCTGAGGCACCAGCTGATGAGAGCCCAGCCAACGTCCAGTTGTATGAGGTCTTCTTTGCGCAAGTCAAGAACCTTGTCGAGGCGCAGCACCTCCCTATCCAGGACGTCATTGCGCTGCTCGTCTCGCTCTGCAATCTGGCTCTCAACATCTATCCCGAGCGCCTCGACTACGTCAACCAAATCCTCGAGTACGCCACCGTCAAAACGCGCGAGCACATGAACAATGCAGACTTGCACTCTGCGCCCGCCCAGCAAAGCCTGCTGGCTCTTTTGCAAGCGCCTCTGACCCGTTATGTTTCCATCTTCACCGCCCTGTCATTACCGACCTACGTGCCTCTTTTCCAAGCGCAGACATACCCCACCAGACGAGCTGTGGCCGGTGGCGTGGCGCGTGCCCTGCTCAAGAACCAGACCAAGATCGAGACGACCGAGCAGTTGGAGAATGTGCTCGAGGTGCTGGCCGTGCTGATCAAGGAGGGCAACCAGCCACCACAAGGGGCATACCCTGCCGCGCAACGGAGGACCGCTGAGACCGACGAGACCATTGAGGAGCAAGGCTGGCTAGCGCGCATCATCCACCTGCTTCAGGCATCCCACAACGACACCCAGTTCAAGCTACTGCATATGACGCGCAAGGCGTATGGTGAAGGCGGCGAGCGCATCCGCACCACAACACCCCCACTGGTGACGGCATCCCTCAGGCTTGCGCGCAAGTTCAAGCTGCGCGAGCACTACGAAGATAACTGGGAGACACAGAGCAATGCACTGTACAAGTTCATTCACTCGTCGGTGAGCACCCTGTACACTCGCGTCAATGGCGCGGGTGCAGCTGAGATGGCTCTGCGACTATTCTGCGCTGCCGGCCAAACGGCCGACTTGGCAGGCTTCGAGGAGGTGGCCTATGAGTTCTTTGCGCAGGCCTTCACTGTGTACGAGGAGGCCGTGTCGGATTCCAAGGCCCAGTTCCAGGCCGTATGCGTGATTGCCACCGCCTTGCACCAGACACGCAACTTTGGACGCGAAAACTACGACACACTCATCACCAAGTGCGCCCAGCACGGCAGTAAGCTCTTGCGCAAGCCGGACCAGTGCCGTGCCGTCTACCTCGCCAGTCACCTGTGGTGGGCGACACCTATTGCGTCGAGGGGAGAGACTGAAGACACGGAGGTGAGTTTCCACAACACTACAAAACGCGCAGTTTTGATGCTAACACATGATAGCTCTACCGTGATGGCAAGCGCGTGCTCGAGTGCCTCCAACGAGCCCTCCGCGTCGCTGACTCTTGCATGGAGACAGCCACCAGCATCGAGCTTTTCGTGGAGATTCTCGACCGCTACGTCTACTACTTTGACCAACAGAACGAATCGGTGACGACAAAGTACCTCAACGGCCTCATCGAGCTGATCCACTCCAACCTCAACGGCAATCAGCAAGAGTCGGCATCCATCGAGCAGAGCAGGAAGCACTTTCACAAGACATTGGAGAACATTCAGAGCAGGCAGTACGAGGGTGTGGTGTTGTATCCTAGTTAATTGCGTTGTGGGGGTCGGGTCGTCTGTCTAGACTTGTCTGTAAATATGTATACCCGTTCGCTAAGCATGCCACACGCAAGGAATCCTGTCCCTTCTCGTTGAAACCAATGCGCCACTAGACTAAGACGTCAGTTGTGTCGCCCGACTGGGCCGATTTCAAACCTACATCTGATAAAACAGGCAAAAGTCGAACAAATAAAAATATTGCTTTGATGGTGTTTCTTTCTCCTTTCAAGACTGCGTCCTTCAGGGGCAAAGTCAACACATGGAAAACGCGACGCACTTTCCACGTTCAACGGCAGCCCTCTCACACTCATCGCTTGCCTGCAAATCCCAATGGCCGTGCTTGTGCTGGATAAAAAAAGGGGAGGTGTGATATTGACGAAATTGATTAGTTTAGACAAGCAAAAAGCAAAAGATTGGACGGTGAGGGATTTGAACCCCCGACCACCCGCAGAACAGTGAATGTCCGAAGACATGCAAAGCGGGGATGATAGCCACTACACCAACCGCCCAATGGCGTTGGAGATGGCAAAGCGTTTGGCTCTTATACAGGTGAGCGGTTTCTTGACTTCTTCATCCCTGTACTGTCGGCGATGTAAAAGAGGAATCAGAAAGACTTTCGCAAGGCTGCGTAGAATCTCTCTCAAACTGAACTGTTTCTCGATGAAATTGTATTCCAAAATCAACGCGTCTGAACTTATACCCGTCGAGACAGCTGTCACTGGCAGTCATCACGGTGGGGTAATGCGATGCATTGTTCCCGCCGGAGGATTACAAGCTGCGACCTCGAGCTCCGTCCCCGCCGCTACATCCTTTGTGACACCTACAAGCCCTTGAGCGTTTTGCGAGAAGCTGGAAGCAAAGGTCGAGACATTCGATTGCGAGGAAAAGCTTACCGCCATGGACCACGTCCAAGAGAAAATGGCCGAACACGCCTCCCGTGAGCCCGCACCGTACGTCTGACCATGCTCAGCCGAGACACCAGAGATCTAACAAATCGACAGCGCCACCTTCTTCACGCCTCTGAACTTCCTCTTCCTCGCCGCCATTCTCTACACGCTCTACCTCACCTTCCGCGCACCAACACCTGCGACGCTGCCTCGACCCCCGCCTCCCGTCGTCTTCAAGACCTACACACCGCGCACGCTACTACCCTTCTCAGGCAACGACGGCGGACCTGTTTACTTTGCCGTGCGTGGCAAGGTCTTTGACGTCTCGCGCGGTCGCAATTTCTACGGCCCAGGTGGCCCGTACTCCAACTTTGCTGGACGAGACGCGAGCAGGGGACTGGCATGCGGCAGCTTTGATGAGGAGATGCTGACCAAGGACCTCGATGGACCGCTTGACACTCTGTCAGATCTGGGAAGGGACGAAATGGAAGCGTTGCAGGGATGGGAGGAGAGATTCAACGAGAAGTACGATGTGGTAGGCCGCCTGGTCAGTGTAGAGGAGTTCAACCAGGGCAAGGCTTGATATACTGTATAGAACGAAACGCCTTCGGGTGGTCTCCCATTTCATTTAGACAATATTCATATCGACGATGTCTGTGTCGAATACTTTGCATAGAGCAACTTGGCTGGGTTATAGAGCTCGCTCGAAGTCCGAACCGAAGAGGGAACACGAACGGTGAACTAAACTTGGTAAGGAATAGAGGTAAAGTCACACAACTGTCGGAAATCTGAGCAGTGCTATAATTGTCGTCGCTAATGGGACGAAAACAATAAATGGTAGACTTGACCATGGGAAGTCAGTCATCGCGTGGCCTGATATTAATGCGTAGGGTAGCCCGAGCGGCGTGGCGGACTTGGGAAATACGCCAAGCCTAGCTCAGGGTCTCTGTCCAGTTGAACATCCGTATGCGTACATCGAACTTACGTGGACTCCGACTCGCTCCCAACTCCCTCCACCGTCGACTTTCCAACCCGTAACCTTATTCTCTGCCTTGTTTGCAACGCTGTACCATGCTTAGTTCTGGTGTTTCTGCGTGATTCGACTTTCCTTCGCTCCGACGCTCATTTCCAGATCCGACACGGCATTCACCCACCCATCATCCCCTGGTGCTGCGCATGGCCACCCCTTACCTTCGAGTCCCTCACCAATAGACGACCGCCACCATGGCGCCCTCCGAGAAGCAGCCCTTCTACGATCCCGTACCTCCCACATACGAGCAGTCTCTCGCAGTACGTGGAAGGCAGTATGACGATGCAGACGCGCAGGACAACGAACATGAGTCGCAAGGCCTGCTGCGCTCCGGCGCGCCAAGCTCCTCGCGGAGACCGGATGGATACCGCGCCCCGACAGTGGAATCAGAAGACGAAAGCGACGACATCGACGGCATGCTCGAGAGCGACACCGACGATGAAGACGAGGCTGCGCAGGTGCGACGCGAGATGCAGGAGATGGACATTGAAGAGCCATCCTCCTCGCGAGGCTCAATATGGGGCAAGCGGATAGGCCTCTCGCTACCCAAATGGAAATGGAGTTGGAGGCCGCGGTTGCCAAGTCTACCGCGCATACGCATACAGCTACCCCAGCGACCCGACTCTGACGGCGATAATGGCTCGGGAGAGGCGGAAGCGCAGGAGGAGAACGTGACCACGAGGCCAGGGTGGCGATGGAAGATGCCCGAGGTCAACGGCATGATGGCAATCATTATTTTTGCGCGGCTGTTGGCTGCTTTCATCGTCCTTGGCTTTGTGTACCTGCTCTTCGCCAGCGACATATTTGGTTCGTTGAACGGACCCATGGGCGGTGGGTTCCGTTTCAACCCTGAGGACTTGAAAGTACATGTCCTCAACAGCGTGGATCCGATGCGACTACGCGCCTCAGTGAAGCACTACGCAAGCTACGCGCACATTGCGGGCTCAGAGGGCGACTTCGCGACAGCGATGGATATGGAGAGCATGTTTAGCAGGGCCGCGCTGGACGAGGTCAGGCTGGACGAATACGTGGCGTATTTGAATTACCCCAAGGAGAATGGGCGAGCGGTACAGATCATGGAAGGGGACAAGGCCGTCTGGACAGCACAGTTGGACGAAACAGAGCGTCAGAAGGAGACGGCTGGGCGTCAAACATACGTCTTTCATGGACTGTCCAAGGCGGGAGACGTCAGGGGTCCATTGATTTACGCCAACCGCGGAACGAGAGAGGATTTTAAGATGCTGACTGACAAGGGTGTCAAAGTCGAGGGCGCCATTGCGTTGGTCCGATATGATGAGCCACAGCACGCTGGACTCAAAGTCAAGGCTGCTGAGTTGGCGGGTTTCGCTGGGTGCATCATTTACAGCGACCCAGCGGACTTTGACGGCGACGATGCGCCCAATGGGCGATCTATACCGAAAGACGGCGTTCAGCGTGCATCCGTCGCCTTGCAGGGCTGGGCCGTTGGCGATGCCCTGACACCGTCCTGGGGCAGCAGAAAGGGTCTTCCAAGGATGAAAGTCAAGGATGCTCCCGGTCTGGTCAATATTCCCAGCTTGCCACTTTCCTGGGGTGATGCGCAGGTCCTCCTCCAGAAATTGAAGGGCCACGGCGACAAGGTTCCCGAGTCATGGGAAGGCAAGGTGCCCGAGGTGGATGAATACTGGACAGGCGACGACAAGTCGCCCATCGTCCGCCTCAAGAACGAGCAGGACGAAGAGGAAAAGAAGACGATCTGGAACGTGAAGGGCAAGATTATTGGAATGGAACAATCAGCCAAGTCCATCATCATTGGTAACCAGCGCGACTCATTAGCCTTTGGCGCGGCAGACCCTCACTCGGGCACTGCAATCATGGTCGAGATGGCCAGGATCTTTGGTGATCTGATCCTGCGCGGATGGCGACCCCTGAGATCCATCGAGTTCATGTCCTGGGATGGCGGAGACTACAATCTCGTTGGCTCCACCGAGTTTGTGGAGGCGAACATCGAGTCGGTACGCGAGGATGCTTACGCCTACATCAACCTTGACAATGTTGTCGCTGGCCGCGATCTGCAAGCCATTGGCTCGCCTGTCTTTGAGAAGACGCTGCTCCACGCGCTGGCCAGAATCGAGGATCCTAACATGAATGTCACCCTGAAGAATCTCTGGGACGAACAGGCGTCTCAACACATCGAGGCGCCTGGTCTCGGTGGCGGCTTTGTTCCTTTTCAGCACATTGCGGGCACTTCGTCTTTAGATCTCCAATTCCGTGGCGATCACTTCCCTAGGTTCTCCAGCTACGACGACTTTGAACTCGTCGAGAAGACCATCGACCCTGGATTCGTCTACCACGGACTCATGGGCCAGATTGTCGGACTTCTCATCCTCGATCTCGCTGACAAGGCGATCATGCCTTTTGACATGGTTGCCTACGGCAACGCTCTCTCGAGCGGACTCGAGGAACTGCAGACCTTCGCTGAGCAACATGGCGCCGACACTCGAGTGTCATTCGAAGATCTCTCCAAGGCCATCAAGGCGGTGCAAGTATCCACCACGGCGTTCGCGAGCTGGGAGAACACGTGGGACCACGAGGTCATGCACACCGCTGGCTGGGAGAGCACCGAGATGGGCGAGCAGAGGGTGCGATACAACAACAAGATGGGCAGCTTTGATACCATGCTATTGGACTTGGATAAGATGGGAGGCGTGAGTACTTTTCCACTTCTTACGCAGACTCGTTCTAACAGCCTCCAGATTCCCAACCGCACACAATACAAACATGTCATTTTTGGCCCGCAGCTCTGGTCTCCAGACGAAGAGGCGCATTTTCCCGCGATCCGAGACCTCATCGAGGCCGAAGACTGGGAGGGCGCCAAGACTTTCATTCAAAAGACAGCAAAGATCCTCCGGCAAGCTGCCAAGTCGCTATATATGGGCGACGAGGAGGAGGTGGAGGGAGATCGATAAGAAACACACGATAGGCAATAATTGCCTGAGGACCAAGAGATGCGCGTGTATACACATGCCACAACGGCAACACCTTTTTTTTTCCCTCACTGATTTGTAGGACGGAATCTTGTGTACGAAACGAGACTGGCATTGCGTGGGAGTTTATGGGTTTGAAATCTTTTTGGTATGAACTGTATATTGGAAAGGAATCGAACATGATTCTCATCTTAACACATCCGGGTCATTGAAGTGACATTGAACTCGCCTGTCGGCGTATTATTCATCGCCCACTCTGATCTATCCAGGTGAAAACTCCATATACATGATAACAGTACACGCCTTGACGGCGAACATAACATAACCCCTTTCTAGTAGAGCGGTGTTTCCCCCCCCCCCCGTTGATCAACCATGCTTTGCTGTGGTTATAAAAGAAACAGATGCTGCTCCCTCTTGATGCTTCCCATCGCCGTATTTTGGAACATATAGTACAATATCGACACACCCATTCCCTGTTGCGCCTTGACCCGACTTTCCAGTCGTGGCCTCGAGGCGATTAGTACCAGTCCCTGCCGCTCTTCTGCATCTCAATCAACCGCCATCCTCGCGTCTCGGGGTTGTTGACATCCTCTGGCACGCGAGTGATACCGATCGCGTATGTCACCAGCTGGACCTTGTCCTCCATGCCCGCCGCGAGCTCGCCGGTCTTGGCGTTGCGGTAGACGTGCACCTCCTGTGTGCGGCATGTGATGATGAACACGGGCACATCACCAGGGTCGAGGATGCGGGCGCGGAGAATGTCTACGTTGCGGATGTCGAGGATACGCCCGTCCGACTTCATGCCGGCCTGGAGGTACTGCTTTGTAAGCGCCTCGTAGACCGAGTACTGCGCGGCGGATAACCACAGCTTCAGGGTCTCCGTGTCGCCCTTGACGTAGGCGTCCAACACTTCGGGAAGAATGTACTCGCGAAGCTCTTGCAAGAAGGGCTCGGTCTGGAAGTTGGGGTCCATGGTACGGAACTGCTTGATGACCTGCGCGGTCTCATTCTCGGCGAAGAATCCACCGATGCGATCGGTAATGCTGCGCGCGGTAGAGATGAGAGGGTTCTCAGATTCTTCGTACTTGGAGCGCATGCTGGAAAAGCTCTGAGCGAACTTGCTTTGGTCACGGAAATCGCGCCACGCTTCCTTCCAGGCCGCGTCCTTGTGGAGCGTCACGTTGGTGCCAGCACTGTGTGGGTTAGATGTGTTCTCGAGAGCTCACGGTAGGAGCAAGACTTACTCAGGATCCTCGACCATGACCTTGCCATACGCGCCGCGCTGCTTCTGGAGAGCCTCGCGCCTCTTGCGGCGCTCCTCCTTCTCAACCCAGCCACCATAGCGCGATGAGCTTCCATCGTCAATGACGTTCTTGACGTTACGGTACGCTTCAGTCTCGCGGATGGGCTTGGTGGCCTTGTCGACGGCATCGCCAGTCACGTTGGCCGCCTTGCGCACACCCTTGACGACGTTGGTGTCCCATGTCCAAGCGGCACCCTTTCCAATCACACCGGCAGTGCCTTTGAGCGCGGCTGAGGCGGTGCTTGACATGGCACCAGTCGACTTCTCGTACGCCTCCCTTGCGCGACGGACAGACTCGGACTCGGAGAACTGGTGCGCCGCATCACCAAGCTGCTTCGTCGACTCGTTCCACTCTTTGGAGGCCTGGAACTCCGTGTTCATTGTCTCCATGAACACTTGCCAAGGGGTCTTGTCACCATGAGGAGGTGGTGGCGGCGCATCTTCCTTCTTCTTGTCCTTGCCTTCACCGTCTTCGCCCTCCTTCTTCTCGCCCTCTTCACCATCCTTCTTAGCCTCCTCGCCCTCCCCGGCGGCCTTTTTGGCCTCTTCCTCTGGCTTGGGCTCGGACTCTGGTGCCGACTTTTTCTCAGTGTCGGTAGGCTTCGGCTCGGCAGCAGGGGGCTTCTCCTGGTATCTCGAGGTGCTCGCGTGGAAAGCGCGTGCCGACGTCAATCGCAACTCAGCCGGTAGGAAGGGAGATCGAAGCGGCGATAGAGGAGCGGTGAAGGCAGGGCCATAGCGTATACTCGAGGCGTCGGATCGGGCAGACTGGCGTGGGAGAGTGGATGCTAACCTCCTGTAGGCGGGTGACCTGCCATGGGCTAGCTGTGAAGACGCTCTCGACAGAGCCGTCTCTGTGGACGCCGCATTCCGAACAAAGGCGTGCATAATGAGGTTTGGGCAAGAAAAAAGAAATCGCCCAGCCGACAAGGACGTGGACGGGGTTGTGGTGGATTGGAGACTGTCGAGTATGAGGGGATGGAAAAGTCCGGCTCAACGCGAAAGGAAATTTCGGTTTTGGCGCATCGAGCAGCTTCCACGCCCAGCCTGGCACAGCGCAAGGGACCGGGACCGGACTGCGACTACCCCCTGTCGGCTGAACCGCGGCTAATCACCTGCACGTCGAATCTCGGGAAAAAAGTCACGTCGGAGAGCAAGTCGCGACGTTTTACTGACTGACTGACTGACTGTCTTTGGTCAAGCCAGCTCCTCCCACAATGAGCCGATTGCTATATAGCCGCAGTGCGGCGCAGCCTCTATCTCGATGCTTCAACTCGCATCTGGCCACACGCTCTTTCACGACCTCTGCTGCCCAGCGCAAAGATGAGCAGCCGAAGCTCAGCAGTTTCCTCGAAGATCTCTACGGCAAGGCTCAGCCTGAAGAAAAGACCCAAGCACCCGAGACCAACTCTATGAGCTCTCTGACTGGGAGCTCCATCTTCAAGTCTTTTGACAGCAGCTCCGGCGGCAGTCGCATCGACGTCAATGCCCTCCTCAACGGCACAGCTACGCCAACCGGCCAGGGTCGCGACCTGCCCACCACCGAAACATTGGAGCCGTACCACTTCCATGTGTACGCACACAAGCACAACACACACGTCACCTGCACACGCCCGAACCGCGAACCCATAATATCAATGTCGTGCGGCAACCTCGGCTACCGCAAGAGCAGGAGGTCTACGTTTGACTCGGCATACTCCTTGACGAAGTATGTCATTGAACGGTTGATTCACAAGGGGATACCGCCCAAGATCCACAAGCTGGAGGTTGTGTTGCAAGGATTCGGTCAGGGGAGAGAGGGCGCATTGAAGGTATTGATGAGCCCAGAGGGGAAGATACTACGCGACAAGGTCGTCAGGGTGGCAGACTCTACCAAGCTCAAGTTTGGTGGTACGAGGAGTCCCAGGCCGAAGCGTCGTTAATATGTCTTGTTTGTACCATATTTGTACGAAACCGAACTGTAATATACAAAACCTCCCGTGGGAGAAAATCGCTATGGTCCCAACGCCTGCGGAAACGCTTGACTCGCAAGTCCCCTCCAAAAAAGGAAAAAAAAAAACGCCCTCAACATCACACAATGCCGAATCCCATATTGGTACTTATCTTGCAGGAGCTCGTTCAGACGCCGGCAGCATCCTCCCAGACGTGTCCCTTGAGATTCTTCTGCCGCCTGCTGCTTCTTCGTCACTTTCCCACCGATCGTCTCCCTGCTGCCCGCTATTTCTGACCAGCTGGGGCATTTCATCAGAGTTTCTGAGCATCCTACTACTCTCGTCTTCATCTCTGAGTAGTTCCCCGTCAGCCGTATCATACTCGGGTGGATCTATCCACTCTCTGGGGACCACGCAGGGGAACGCTACGCCGATAGATGCTGCGCGGTTCAACCATCCGGGCCCGGGTGTTCCTGTGAGCTTGTTGACAAGATAAGACGTGAAGTGGTTGCAGTTCTTCGTGAGCAAGTTGTAGGAGGTGCCTTGGAATTCTTCCGACGCAGTTCGGATCGCTGCCTCGATTTCCTCGTCCGACGCCAAGGTGAAGCCGTGAAGCAGCTCGCACTTGAATGTTCCGCCCGGTGGCTCTGTTTTTGGTTTCGTCCAATACACGCCTGTGACGCCAGGATGATCATGGCCACCAAAGGCATACTCTTTGCCATTGATCACGACGCCCGAGTGAAGGAGGGATGCCCCGACAGTCCAAAGCACGGACGACAGACGGCCAGCCTGCCCTAGGTCAGCAAGACATGGTATTAAGAGGAGTCAGGCCTTCGTACCGGAAGCAAATCGTACACATTGATTATAATTTCGGTCTTCTGCAGAGACAGCGTAGATCGGTGCCGGTTGGCTGATTGACGAGAGCTGCCTGAGCGCGACTGCCTGGGCATGGTGCTGTGTCTCTGCGTCCTAGTCTTTGTCTCAGGTCGGTTTGCAGTATTCGGTCGAGTGGCGGGGTTGGAAGAGGCCAGAGGAGGAATCGATGCGCGGAAGAAATGTGCAGGCTGATACTGAGTTGAAGCACTATCTATGGTGCCGGCAAAGATTCCAGATGATGCGCGGAGAGCAACGTCTTCTCGTCTGGTGTGGTCATGTCGTGTCTTCGCGACCAGACAGTGGACGTCGCAGCGGCCGTTCGTCAATTGGACCCGTTCTCGGCCAAGCGTGGCTGCGTGGGAGTGACCGCGCTAACGAGCTCGCATGCAGCAGGTGCACTGTGCACAGCGGAAAGCGTGGGGATACCGTAATATCTCAGAAAGGTCGAATAGGCTGGTGCGAGCTTTTGCCCCATTAGAATTGCGGAGGGCCCAATCAACACAATACCCTGGTCGTTAATTGACACAAAACGCTCGGACCAGCCTGTTCGATCTTTCTGAGATATTACGGTACTATTGAGCGAGTGACGTACCGGATGGATTGAGGGCTCCAGTCGGACTAATGTTCTTCCTGCCAAAGACAGAAACAACCGGAGGTGGGGAGCATCAAAATTCGTCGCATTTCTACGCCAGCTCTCACAATCTCTTATTTCTGTCCTCAAATCACTTTCAATTTTCTAGCCAGCTTCGTCCTTTG
This sequence comes from Emericellopsis atlantica, assembly GCF_019669845.1. Classification (NCBI taxonomy): domain Eukaryota; kingdom Fungi; phylum Ascomycota; class Sordariomycetes; order Hypocreales; family Bionectriaceae; genus Emericellopsis; species Emericellopsis atlantica. The sequence continues at coordinate 156,502 of NW_025764718.1, forward strand.
TCCGTGGGCGCGGCGCTGAAAAAAAGGAAAGCCATTGGCGACTGAGATAGTCGCCTTTGCAGGCACAACGGCCTCACTCCCTCTTCCCTCTTCCTTCGCTTCTACCTTCCGAACCTTTCCCCCCCGCGCAGCTAGGTCTGCAGCTCTTGGGCGCGCTCCTTTCCTCCTCCTCCTCACCACCACCTTTACACACACACCTTCTCGCTCCTACGCGAAAGCGAAGAAAGCAAAGATGCCTCCCAAGAAGCCCGTCGTCGAGGAGAAGATCCCTCTCGGCCGCCCTGGCAACAACCTGAAGAGTGGTATCGTTGGCCTCGCCAACGTCGGCAAGTCCACGCTCTTCCAGGCCATCACCAAGTCGAACCTCGGTAACCCTGCTGTATGAAGCCCCCTGCCTATCATCACCGAGCGCGCGGGTGCTGACAGCCGCAAAAGAACTTCCCCTACGCGACCATTGAGCCCGAGGAGGCCCGCGTTGTCGTGCCCGACGAGCGTTTCGACTACCTCGTCGACAAGTACAAGCCCAAGTCTGTGGTGCCCGCCAACTTGACCGTCTACGATATTGCCGGTCTGACCCGCGGTTCATCCACTGGTGCTGGTCTGGGCAACGCCTTCTTGTCACACATTCGCGCCGTCGATGCCATCTTCCAGGTTGTGCGCTGCTTTGACGATGCCGAGATCATCCACATTGAGGGCGATGTGAACCCCACCCGCGACTTGGACATTATCAGCACCGAACTGCGACTCAAGGACATTGAGTTCGTGGAGAAGGCGCTCGAGAACCAGAAGAAGAAGACCCGCATGGGTGGCCAGAGTCTGGAACAGAAGAAGGCCCGTCAAGAACAGGAGATTATCGAAAAGGTTCTCGCCTGGTTGAACGACGACAAGGATGTCCGCAAGGGCAACTGGGGTCCCAAGGAGGTAAGCGATTTTCACCTTTTTCTGTATTTGCAACCCCAGCTTCCGTGATGACAAAAGGCCCAAACGGCCTGAATCTAATCCCAGCTCTTCGAATGCCTCACCATATAACGCTAGAGTGCATACTGAGATAACATCCTCTCTGATCTTTGAAGCAACCCACACATCAGTTCTGTCATGTTTTGTCGCGTTCTTTACTGACAGTTTTACCAGATCGAGGTCATCAACCCTCTTTTCCTTCTGACGGCCAAGCCTGTGGTCTACCTCGTCAACTTGTCTGAGCGTGACTTCATCCGCAAGAAGAACAAGCACTTGCCCAAGATCGCCGAGTGGATCAAGGAGCACGCTGACGGCGACCCGATCATCCCTGTCTCCGTCGCCTTCGAGGAGCGCTTGACGCGCTATGAGACCGAAGACGAGGCCAAGGAGGAGATGAAGAACGTCGGCGCAGAGACCGTCATTCCCAAGCTGATCACACAGATGCGCAAAACTCTTCAACTCGGTAGCTTCTTCACAACTGGCCCCGATGAGGTGCGCCAGTGGACCATCCGCACCGGCACCAAGGCGCCGCAGGCGGCTGGTGTCATCCACACAGACTTTGAGAAGACCTTTATCCAGGCCGTTGTATACAACTTCAACGTGCTCAAGGAGTGTGGTGGCGATGAAGCCGAGGTCAAGGCCAAGGGTAAGATCATGACCAAGGGCAAGGAGTACGTTGTGGAAGACGGCGATATCATGCTGATCAAGGCTGGTGCCGCCAAGAGCTAGTCGTGGAAAATATTCCCAGATTAGTTAAGATGAAAAAGTAAAACCTTTAATGCTGCTTGTGCCCTGTCAACGTAGACGATTATTTGTGTTATTACACTGTCGACTACTACTCATGCTTCGTCAGATGCCATGTGTAGACACAACGCGCGCATGCTCTCTCTCGCATGGCCCACAGACATCTCTCCCGCCTGCCATGTCGTCAAACTTATGTTTTGTTCAGGGGTTGAACGTCCCCACTGGAGTCGGAGCCCGAGAGCTCTCTCTATAACGTCAAAAGAGTAGAGGCCTTTACTTATTGAATCCGAGGCAATTTCAAGGCAAAGTACTTGGGGAGTGATACTAAAACAGGAGTCCAAGACAGCCACCGAATCCCGTTTCCACAGCAACTCCGTTTTTTTCCCCAACCTTTTCCTCTACGTTATCAGGCTCCTCCGCGGCTCAGCCTACTTCGTCACGACTCACACCACCTGTCTTGTCTTCACTCGAGGTCGTTAACGGAAGCCGCGCAAAGATGGAGCAATTTTTACTCTCGGCCCAGCACTCTGGGACCATCAATCACGTCCATTCCTTCCACCTTCCGACTGCGGCTCCGTCCATCCTCAAGGAGATCAGAATCACAGTCGCCATTCTATCACTAGCATGGGTCACAGTTGAGGTGATCAGGAGGATCGGACCACGAAGCAAGAGCCAGGAATGAGCTCTCGCCTCATGTGCCTTTATGTAGAGCTTGCGCACGCTATTTAATCAACAAGTATGGACAAGTAAGGCAGCACTCTTTACCACGAGACAGATGGCTGACTGGAAGCAGCGCGAAGAGGAGAATCGACGAGAAGGTTTGGTGTTACATGGCGTCAAATTATTAAACAAATCTCACTCTACCGGTCCGTTCAAGTTAGCTGGCTATCTCTATGACGCGTCGCGAAGCTGGTCATGTATAGTATGTAGTGCTAACCGCTTAAGAAGGGCAGCCGGCCCAGTATCCAAGTATCGTCAGCAACCTCCCGCAGCAGCGGCACACTTGTGTCCAGTTCATTAGTCGGAGGCCTTGTCGCTTATCTCGCCAATGACATGTAAATGCTTCCATCGTGTGAGCCAGCCCTGTACTCACGCCCCTAGTCCTCGAACGTTACGTTGCTACCATACTGAGACCGGCCCAGCGCCGCCTCCCTCTTATAATACCCCCACAAATCAAATATGCTGCCTCCTGAACCGAAGCAGTACGTCATATACGGATGATTTACCATGTCATGGTCGTTCCAGCCGGTGCGCAGCCAGTACCCTACCTCGTTCCCGTTGTCATCGCTGCCGAGAGCCCTCCAAAACCGGCCGTATCGCTCGATGGAGTCATCGGCGCCCGCCTCGGGCTCCCACCGGAATGCGGCACCCTCGAGCTCTCCGTGCTTCTGCATGAGGGCTTTATGAGCCTCCAGGGTGACGGCGATAACGACCTGCTTGTCTGCGCCGAGGGAGCGTACCATGTCCTCGAGGGGATCCATCACGTTGCGCACCAACAGAGGCACTCTTTGGTCCACGGGAACGTCTCGCGAAGGCCATAGTTGGCTCTGCACATAAAGCTCCAGACGACGCACATTAGAAAAGAGGTTTGGCACCGTGGAACAAACCTGTGGGAAAGCACAGGCCTTCTCCTCCTTGTCGGTCCCCTTCCACAGGCCATGTACAAGAGGGTCTTTAGCAAATCGAGTGAGTCGAGGCTCTCCTAAAGCGAGCTGCACAGACTTGATCTTATCAACCCCATTAGGCGATATCAGGCGCCGCATATTGAGCAGCAGGGGAACACTCGAGAGATAGAACGTGTTCGTCGAGAATAGCACGTCCACGCCGTCACTGTATGCCCCACGGCAAGCGAGCAGCCACCCAATCACCCCGAGGAAACAGTCCTCCTGTCCTTGCCCTGGCCTGTCGCTTCCACCGCAGTCGCAGTACTCGCCCTCGAGGCACTTGTCTTCAAAGGGCCAAATTGTCGTCTCCAACTTGAAAAATGCGATCCTTGTCGGATTCTCCGTCTCGGCACTCCGGTGGCACACGCAGCTGAACCACTGCCACCGCTTTGGCAGCGTGTTATCCTCGACAAGTTGTTCGCCCAGTCCACAGTGCTTCTTTGACGCCCCTTGTGGCCCTGCCCCGGACACGGGCGCAGAGCGCCGTACCAGAGGGTGGCGCCAAGATAGGTCGATGTGCACCGTGCGTTCGCCAAAGGCGTAGGTGAGAATCTGCCGCCGGATTTCTGTCGGGAGGCGCGAAAATGCGCCGTATGTATCTGTTGACGGTGGCAGTGAGGTAGACTCTGGTACAACTTGGGCCGTTGGGGCGAGAAGAGGAAGAGGCTGGTTTGGTTCCGCGTCGACAACTTGGGGCTTCGTCTGAGACGGTTTGGGACGACGTCGCTTGAACCTTTTCGCGAACCTTTTGAGAGCTTTCATCTTGGCTAAATTGGCAATAGAAATGGATCTCCCGTTACAAGGTGCGGTCAGACGTCTATTCTTTCAATCAATGTGTGACTGAGTGAAAGACAAACGAGCCCCTGTCTACATGTACCCCAAGCGCGCACAGTGCGATCCTTGGGGTCATCAGCCGTCACTTGCAGCACTACGCACAGTACAGCGCGTTGAGATCAGAATTGGGAGCGCGGCACACGACAACATTAGGAACTAAGTGACTATCTTGGCTTACAACTATTTCTCACTCGTTCTTGAGGCATGATGACCAGCAACGCTTGGCAAATCAGCATGTAGGCCAGCTGTCCCGCAAAGATACAGGTAAGGTCACATGTAGAAGAAGCAACCAGTAACGGCAATTATATGAAAGGCAAAAGCCTGGGCTAAAAACAAAACAATGAAAACAGATAACTCGCTTCCTTCCAAGAGCTCCTTTACCAAGAACAAAAAAAAATACCGAAACGCCACCCCCGTCTGCGCCTAACTATCCCAAATCGCCCCATAGGCAGACACGCCACGCGTCTCCAGGCCGTAGACAACCTTTTTGGTGATCTTCTCGTTGGCGATGATGATGACAGCCTCCGCGTCAAAGTCCTTGGCGAGGTTGTACGACATCTTGACGAGATCCGGGCGGCCTTGGGTGCCGGTGTCCCAGATGACGGCGTCCGGGCACTTGGACTTGAGCAGGTCGCACATGGGCTTGCCAAACGTGTTCTCGGGATCTTTGGTGGACCAGAGCAGCTTGGTCGGGCACGATGGGTTGAGGATATGTCCGAGCTGGGGACCAATACCAGAACCGGTGGCGACGATGACAACCCGGTTGAAGAGGGTCGCGATGCGCATGACACCACACGTCGGCACGCCTCGCACCCAGATCTTGGGGCTGGGGTTTTCGACCATGGCGCGCGTCCAGTCACCGGCGTTGGAGACGACAAGCGAGTAGCCTTTGGGGTTGCCGTCCACAGCCTCAGGGGCAGGGATGGTGGCGAACGAGTGCCACTCGAGGAGTGGTTTGTGAGACAGTCGCGTGAACGAGCCATTGACCGGAACCGTGTAGTCAAAATGCAAACGGACCGCGTGCTTGGACAGGGGCTCAGCCTTGACGGGAACCTTTTTGAGCCAGAACCAAGACGAGGCGACGCTGAGCGTGGCAACAACCAGGAGCCACAGAGAGGGTGTCCTGACCGCAGCCGTTCCAAGGGGAATATCAGCAGCTTTTGTGTCGTTGGCGGTGAGCACAACTTGTGCCCAGAAGAGACCGAGAAGAGTCCAGCCCACGAACCGGTGGAAGATTTCGAATTTGTTGTGATGCGCCTTGCGGACCGTCGGGTACGCCATGGCCAGCATGGCAACAAAGAGAGCGGCGATGATCCAAGCGATAATCTTGGCGGCAAGTGAGAGTCTCCCCCAGTGTCCATTGCAAGTACCCAACGCCATGCACGCTGTGTCGCCGGCCGTGTTGGCGAACATCCAAAGCGCTGCACTGACGCCAGCCCCTGAATGGACGCCACCGAGATGGAAGACGCGAGCGGCCCGCGTACGGATCCAGAGAGGCCATGACTTGGGAATGCTGCACGTTGTCGTGTAAATGGCGTTGATGACGAATTCCTGTCTCATGAGAACGGCAATGGTGAGGTTGACGGCAGTGACGGTGCCCACAGCTTCGCGCTGGAAGCCCGTAAAGGCCACTATGACGACGGTGGCCATGTTGAGAAGAGCCATGAGAGTGAAAAGTTGTCGGTAGACGATCAGCACGCGATGGCGGATGCCACGAACGGCCTTCCTCTGCTTCTTGTCGGGCACAGCAGCCTCCAGGTCGACGACCCCGGCCTTCTCGTCCACAAAGCTCGAGCTCGAGTTCGAGATGGAGCTTGATTTCGACCAGTCGTACAACGTTGTCTCGGTGGTCCCGGATAGTTGCTTTTCGAGGCTGGGCGGATTTGTCACATCCGCAGTTGAGCTGGGCTTCTCGACGACCAGCGCCTGTGTGCCGGAGGCGGACTCCTTGAGCAGCTTCTTGTCGATCTTGCCGTTGGAGGTCACGGGAAGTTCATTGAGAAGATGGAAATGCGAAGGCACGGCGTAGTATGGCTGGCGCGTCTGCAGGTGAGTCTTGACAGCGTCGACGTCGGCGTTGGCTGGGGTGATGAATGCATGGATCTCGCCGCCCCAGAAAAGCACGACGCCTCTGTCGACAACACTGCAAGAGTTGACCGAAGCGGTGACTCCGTCGAGCTCAACCCGGAAGCCCTGATTTGTCAGAAATGAAGACTTATGAGGGAGAGATCAGAATTACTCACCTTTACCTTCACCTGGTCATCAACTCGACAAAGGATTTCGATAGATCCATCGGCCAGCCATCTCCCGAGGTCGCCTGTGTTGTATGTTTTCGATCTATGCGGTATTAGTCGATTGCTGATGCTGAATGATTCTCCTTGTGCCACACTCACCTCGTATTCAAGAATGGATCCGGGACGTATCGCTCTGCAGTCTTCTCAGGAAGCCCGAGATAACCCCTGGACACTCCCAGACCACCGGCCCACATCACCCCAGGCTCGCCATCAGGAACAAGCTCGTGGTTTTCATTGAGAATGTAGACATTGTTGCCGGGGGTTGGTTTTCCAATAGTCAATGGCCCGCCACTGACGTGCTTGTGCATAGTGTTGACAATTGTGGTCTCAGTGGGACCGCAACAGTTGTAGTACGTCTTGTTTGCGGCCCATTTGTCGGCCAATCTGGAGAGTCATGTTAGCACAGCCTTGGATCAGACTATGTCCGATCAGAGCATACCGTTGGGAGGTTGGCTCTCCGGCTGTGGCGACGGTTCTGATCTTGGGATAGTCCTGGGGTTCATATTTGGCGAGAATGGTCGGCGTGCAGATGAGCACCTCAATCTGCTTCGTGTCAGCCTCTTCTGGATCAAACTTCACTACTTTACTCACCTCTCTTATACACGCATTCCAATCTGAGCCCCTGAGAATCAGTGTTCCTCCGTTGCATAGCGTGCCCAGGATTTCCCAGGCAGCTGCGCCAAGTCAATTTCAATCCTCAATATTGCACATGCATCCAAGAGGCAAACTCACCCATATCAAAGCTGATATTGAGGGTCTGACCAACTTTTGTCCCAGTCGTGATTCCCAAATCACCTGGTGATTGGCAGATCAAATTGGTGACATTTTTGTGTGTGACATCCACCCCCTTTGGTGTGCCCGTAGTGCCTAGAGGGATCGTCAGTCTTTCATTCTTCGCTCAGTGTATCTCGCGTCTTTCGCAATTTCACGAACCTGAAGTGTAAATAATGTAGCACCCGCTGTCGGGCTCTGCAAAGTTCTCCAGCACGAGATAATCTGAGCGACTCTCATCGCCACTACGCTCAGACAGCTCATCGATACAAATAACGCTGAGCCCAGGAAACTCGCCCAGGCGATGTTTCGTCACGCCCATGGCCAGCACGACGCCACGCCCGCCGCAGTTCTGCTCCACCACGAAGCGCAGCGTAGAGTCTGGCACGACGCCGCCGTCAAGGGGCGCATACTGCGCGCCGCAGGAGAGCACGGCCATGATGCCTACCAGCATGTGGATGCCGCGCTTGACCACCAAGGGTACGCGGTCGCCGGGACGTACACCAAGACGTCGCATCTCGACAGCCAGGCGCGCCGCGCGGTTCGAGAGGGCCCGGTACGTGATCTCCTCAGTCTTGTGTGCGGACGAGATGCTCACTGCGGCGAGGGAGTCTGGGTTGGTGAGTACCTGGTGCTTGAAGGCATCTGTGATGGTACTGAAGCGAGGATGGCTCTCGGGACCAAACATCTGGGGGAACACGCTGTCCGAGGCGGGCCGCGACGTTTGGTGAAGGGGTGCCATTGTGTCTGAGGGAGATGGTGAAGGCTTATGGGGTATGAAGCCGGGGAAGATGAATGGGGTCCAGCCCTGGGGACGTCTAAGCAGGCGCCGTCGAGAAGTGAATGCAGAAGAGCAAAGCAAAGCAAAGGACGTGTTACGCTGAGGCTGTGATACCTCTGTGCGATCTGAACATGACCTAGTATGGCGGTGTTTCCGCTTGATTTCGACGAGGCATGCCTGCTCTTATACTTGCTCGTCAACGACATCCCCCTTCACCCCTGGCCAATATCCAAGAACTTCATCCAGGTCAAGGTAGACGGAACCCTGCCGCCCATGGCTCTATGTGAAGTCTGGACAAGTGACACGGGTGAGCATGTTGCAAGTTGCAACAAGTATACGTAGCGCCGATACACACTTGTTTGTTACCTTGTCGGAAGGTTCCATCGAGTCCCGTTGTCGACATGCAGGTGGACAGCTTGCAGGCCACGGACGGTGCTCGCTGCCGAATCTGGACTCGTGCCGCACATTGGACTTGGTCACTGCGAATGGCCAGACGTCTAATTACTCCGTAGGAGATCAGGTAGGTAAGGTTAACCAGGTCCCAAGTACGCTGGCGGACTGGATGCGTCCGTGTCACCATTTGGAAAACAGAACCCAGTACGGATACGTACCTAGTATCAAATGGCGGCAGAGCCCACCAGGCTAATATCCTGGATCCGCGCTGTCGAATTATCTCGTGTTCCCGGGCTATGCTTTGCTACTGTTTGAACGGTGGAGATCCCACCAGTGCAGACAGCGCTGGCTGCCATTTACGTCATGAGAGCAAGAAGATTGCCATGCTGATTAGTACCTACGCTTGTGCTGTGGTTCTCCTCGCTCTGTACGTAGTAGCTGGATCTGCCTCGAGGTTCCAGGAGTCCCGTCCTTAGTTCCCAGACCCACGCCAATACGACACGTACCTGGACTGGTGGTCTCTTGGAGGCTGGAGCCACCCCTTCTGGAAATGGTGTCCAGGATCGACGGGCTAATTATGCCTGTTTCCCACGCGAACTCTCTTCAGGTGCATGCGTCTGGCTTCTTGGTGAAGCCCATGACGTGTTCCCGCAGCGCGCAGCGTAGCAGTAGCATGTTCATGTCCATGTTGGCGGAGCGCGCCTAATTCTTCAATTGCCGTGCTTGTGGGGCTCGGAAACTGTAAACTTGTGACAGCTGCTCTAATTAGCGCCGTAGCAGAATTCGCCAGGCCAGCGGGTGAAACTCTCGATTTTCCCCTGCGAGTATGCGTACGGACTGGGCCGTGTACGAAACATGGTGCGCGGTGATGAGCCCCCTTTTGGAGGGACTGGAGTGCCTCACAAGAGCAACTCGCAAGCGCGCTTGCCAGCGCGTTCAACAACACCCTGAAGTCATCAACCACCCTCGTTCTCACAGCTTCCCCCCACGAGCTGCATCACGCAGGTGACAGGACACATATTCTTCCGTACTTGTAGGCATGTTACCGTACGCGGACATCCATCAGACGCCAACGCAGCCCACGGTCGTCGGTCCTGTCTACCGAGTCGCCCGCCCCTTGCAGGCGGCGGAACGCGGCTGGTTCGAGGCATCGACGGCGTCAGACTCCGACTCGCCCTGTCAAATCCGTCAAGAGGTTGGACCGTTGGAGAAGGGACAGGGATCGCGGATGCTGACACAAGCTTTTGTCAGAGTCTTGGGTCTGCCAATGGGTGGTATTTTGAAGCCCAAAAACCCCGCAAATACGACACTTGCAGATTTCCGCTGACTTCTTCCTCTCCTGTTCCTGTATCCGTAATACGCGGCCGAATCTCGTCAACTGTTTCTCCCGCCCCTTGTCTCCCCGCATTTCCAAAGGGGACAGGTCACAGAACGAGACTGGCAGACGGAGATGAGGCGCGCATCGTGTTCGATCCCAACTACGGCGTAGTCTAGCGCGCAGAGAGCGAATGGAGGCAGGCATACCTGCGGCCTCGACGAAACCGCCTGCCTAATGCAGGCCTCACCTCTTCCTCGCTTGCCTCCGTATTGGGCGACATCGTCAAAGTTCTTTGCGTTTGTCTGCGCGCGTGTGCTCGATGCTCCTTCGCAGTTCAAGGCCGTCCCTGTCATGGGTTGCATTCGGCCCCACGCCGGTCGTTGCTCGGTTACTGCATGTGATTCTTGAAGGCTTCGGTTTGGTTTGGTAGACAAGTCTTGTCCAGGAATGGTAGGTTTCAGGTCTCGGCAGCGATTGTCTTGCACCGGTCACGATCCTCACATGCAAACTTGAGCTCTGAGATTCAAGGTCTCTTGAACAAGGGGGACGCCAGCTCCACAATCCACAATTGTGAGGCCGGGGATGGTCAAGGATCTTACGCGTCGTCCGTGTGCAAGAGACATGCTGTTCTTCTGGCAGAAGGCGTCGTCCGCAGAGGTTCCTTCTGAAGTTCTGAACCTCGTAATAAGGGCTGGGGTCGTCTTTAACAATAGCCCAGGTGGGTGACCAAACCAGCCCCCCCTTAGCATTAGCACCGCAACTAATTGGCAAGCAAACACGCATTGGAGACCATACCTCGGAGTTTCATTCTTCTTTGTCAGCTCTTAGACGTCCTTCACGCATAACCATGGCAGACGCTCTTGTCACAGTATCAACACCCTCGGATGGCGTCAGAGTCCTGGCCTTCAACCGGCCAACCAAGCGCAATGCTCTCTCGCAGGACCTCATCGACCAACTGCTCCAAGGCCTCACCACGGCTGCCAATGACAGTTTGGTCAGGGTGATAGTCGTTACTGGCAGCAGCACATTCTTCTCAGGTAAAAAGACCCCTTGGGATGGAAGCTCTCCAAGGTCTTCTCCGCCAGTGACTGACATGCTATAGCGGGGGCGGACATTAAGGAGATCTCTCAGCTCGACGCTGAAATGGCACGGCAGCGTCGCTATCTTGAAGACCTTTGCACATGTATTGCTGGGATCCGCAAACCCATCCTCGCCGCGGTTGAGGGCATGGCTGTGAGTACTACGTACTTCCTGGGAGTGCATGCAGCCGCTGGTTTGATTGACTCGTCTTCGCCATGCAGCTTGGAGGTGGCTTCGAGGTCACATTGATGGTGAGTTCACATGTTTCCGGGCCAGCTGACCGGCCCCCTTGCCTTATGCAACGTAAAACTGACACACGAGCCTCACTGCAGTGTGACATCATCTTTGCCTCCAACACTGCTCGCTTTGGGCTGCCTGAAGTCAGTATCGGGCTTTTGCCCGGCGCCGGTGGCACGCAGAGACTGACAAATGCCGTTGGCAAGTTCAAGGTGAGCTCAACTCATCCTCCTGTTGAATCTGCCAGGCGCGAGAGACTCACATGCTTCTGAAAGGCAATGCAAGTCATCCTACTGGGCAAGCAGATCGAGGCCCCCGAGGCCCATGCTGCTGGCCTCGTGGCTGACATATACGAACCTGGGACTGTCCTGGAGGAGACTCTCACAGTGGCAGCGCAGTTGGCAGGGAAGAGTTCCACGGCCGTCGCCTTGTCGAAGGAGGCTATCAAGAGAGGTAAGTGATTCGGTGCACTTTCACATCGTATCACGCTGATTGACACTTCGCAGCTGATGATCTCGGCCGTGATGATGAGTTTGAGAGAAGTCTGTACTACTTCGCCTTTGGCACGGCGGACAAGCGAGAGGGTGTGGCAGCGTTCCTCGAGAAGAGGACGCCGACCTGGAAGACGGGCTAGTAGTACCTAATAGTGCCAACACGTCGCCACCCTTATGCGGTATTGTCCGCCTCCAGTTCCTTCTTCTGCTCCTCGAGTTCCTCAATCTCGTCCTCGCAATCTCTGATGGCGCGGTCAATGTCGGCCAGCTGGCGCTCGGCTTGGTCGATGGACTCTTTCAGATTCAGCGTCTCCTCGTTTCGCTTCTCCTGGTCCTCGGAGCTGCCGCCGCTCACAATCGGCTCCAGCTGGCCGTCCAAGTCGATGGCAAGCTCCAGTCGGCTCTGGACCCTATCCCGCATCTTCTCCAGGTCTTGCCGGTGCAGCTTCCGAAGTTCGATCGCATCCTCGAGCATGGCTATGGTACTCGTCATGATGACTGAAGCTCGCGATGGCGCTGTTCTGTATGTGATAAAGTCTGTTGCCGTCAGCTATGGCCATGTATTCCGCGCTGAGTCCTTACCTGTAGCCGTAGCACGTTGGACAATGGCGGTGTTGATGTTTTGCTCGTCTTTTCTTCGAGTCGCTTCTTCAAGTCGCTCCTTCGTGTCGTGTTATATGAATCACGGCCAAGGATCCGTTCCTTTTGCTGCCTAATGAACGATGGCTTGCCGTCTGGATTCGTTGACATGCACTTTCCTGAAGGCGTCCAGATTCCATACACTCAGATTCCGACAGACGTGGCAGCCTTGTTGTACCAGACTCCCATCGAGCATGCAACTGGTCACGCACGTTGCTCTTGTGCTGCCTCACGACAAGCACGATAATTGTGTCAAGTCTCCATTGGCCGACAATGTGATTCGGCCGTCGTTTCTTCTTCCTGTCGGGTACTCACGCCTTTGTTGTACTACACATTCAACGAGCACAGCATATCCGCGGTCAGCAGACCGGTGAGTTTTCTCCGAGCCTGACGCCTGCCAAGAGTAGGAATGGGCATCGAAGTCAAATGCAGTATTTCAAACTGCCGGACGAGGATCGCGTTGGAGGTAATCATCCTACACGGATTCATTTTAATGCCTGACCAGGTACATAGATGCTTGCTACGCTTGATCATTGTATGTATATACCGGACTAAAAACGGCGCCCTCTCCCTTCTGCTTCATCCCTCACTTGATAAAGGGCGTCAAGCTCGTGGTCCCATTCATACCTGCCGCAACGGCACCAGCAAACGCCTGAGCAATGGCATCGGCACCCGCGGGACTCGTGTGCGTGTGGTCGTTGGGATAGAACGCGTTGACGGCATCCCGGCCGAGGGAGAGGTACAGGTTGCTGACAGCCTGGAAGTTGTCGACAAAGGTGACATCGGGGTTGTTCAGCGCCTTGGTGGCCGTCTTCTGGTACCCGACAAACCGGCTGGGCGCCCCCTGGTAGGTCCCCGTCTCCCACTGGTTGTTGGGCGTCTGCGAGCTCAGGACGACGGTCGCGCCCTTGGACAGGAAGAGGCGAGACGCCTGGATGACGTAGAAGACAAAGGTGTACACCGTCTCACCCGTCTTGTCCGATATGCACGTCTCCGTGCCCGCGCCAGGGCAGTCCGATCGTCCATTGTCGTTGCTCTCGGGTGACCCGCCGTCGTTGTGGCCAAACTCAATGACCACAATGTCCCCGGGCTGGACGAGGTTGGCCACCTCTTGGAAGCGGCCCTCGTTGTAGTACGAGCGCGCGGAGCGACCGCCAATGGCCTTGTTGACGGCGGGGATGGTCAGGTATTTGCCAATGTAGGCGCCCCAGCCGTCAGTGTCACCGTCGTTGGCGCCTCGGGCTGCCATGGTGCTGTCACCGCAGAAGTAGGCTGTCCGGGCGTCCACCGCACGCAGGCCCGCGAGGAACAGGGCGGAAACGGAAGTGAGCTTCATCTTGAAATTCGGTACTGTGTGATACTCGTTTGAGGCTAGGTCAAAGTGCAGTGCTCCAGTCTTCGAGGATGATCCACGGATGGAAGCGATACCCCAGATTTCGACACACTTCCCCGTACTTATACTCAAATCCCGACCATTTCAGCCCATAGCACATTCAAGCTCGCAGGAAAGCCAAGCGAGCTCCGGTACAGGTGCCGGTGTCATGCAGGGCAATGTCGCAGATCTACCTACCATCTCCGCTCGACCGGCATCCACCCGCCCCAATCACCCAGGTGGAAATATCCCTAATTCCTTTGCGGAACGTCCCGCTCCGTGCTGTCGTCGTTTCGTCCAAAAGTTATACCGAACGGGCAGAGCAGGCGTGGAGCTCGGGCGGACAAACCTCGTTATAATATTGTGGCCGTGCCAAGGTTTCAGGTGGCGAGTATCAGGTTCGCGGTGTTGAAGTTTCGAGGACTCGACAGCGAGATTGTTTGCGGATACTATTTCACGGTAAAAATGTGTCACTGGGTCCGCAACGATGCTGGCTGCTTAATTATGAGCATGGTATAGTCATACATGCTGACATTGCTGCGTAATTCTTTCTTTTCGTCCTCATAATCTTCATCACTCGTCCAGTCATCTCTCGTTGGGTGCCCGCCCCTACTTAGATCCCGTTGTATCGCACGCCTCTTCGGCCCATCTCCTTCCTTCCAATGGCATCCTCGGGCCAGATCCAACCTCGAGTCCTCTTGGCCTCCCTCTTCTCGGCCAGCTGGGGCGCTGGCATCCATGAGTCTCTCGGCTTGGCCTTGCGGCGTGTACCCTCCGCCGGCGCACCAATCTCAGACCTCCAATGCGCGTGAGGTGGCTGCGGGCTGCTGTTGGATGCCATCTGACAAAGCCCCCAGAGGGCAAGACAAGCGGTGAGGGGAACCTCGCTCATGCTTGTCTCGGATGGCGCAGCTGCAGCCAGCTGGACAGAGGCGATTTCCAGGTCGCCAAAGAAAGGGGTGGCCTGTGTGCCATTCCTGACAACGACGAGCTCAATCTCGGTCAGGATAAATCCGTATCGGCAGCCGTGTTCACGCATAGCGTAGTGCAGTGCTGCGAGGCCACGGAGGTATTCAACTCTCTTGATGTTGCCCTCAACGCGCATTCCGGTATTGAAGCGATCAAAGGTGCGAACGAGCCCGACAACACGAGCTGAAGGCTTGCCGCCAAACATGGCGGAAGCGGTGGATGACTCGCCAGCCGGGTTGACCGCGAAAAGGAGGTCTTCTGTGCCAGCCATGGGTTTCTTGGCTGAAGGCACAGTGATATGTAGGGGACGAGAAGACGACAGAGCAAGCGCCGCATTGAGCTTGGGGAGATAGTAGGATGCGTAGATGCTGTGCAGCGCAGCCTCGGTTTCCGGGTGCCGAGCAGACATGGCTGGCTGGGGCAGCAGGGTAGCGGGGACTGGTGTGCTCAATAGGCCGGAGGCGCCTGGCAGGGAGAGGATCGTCGACGCAGTAAAGCTGGACCATGACCGCACACTGCGAACATCCCACCAAAAGTGCTTGATGTTGGGGTCTCTGTGCGGGAAGGACACGGTCCGTACAAGCGAGGCAGCAGGGTTGGGAGAGGTGAGGAAAGTCTTGAGCACACTGGAAGGTGTCGGCTCAGGGGTGACACTGGCCGCAGCAGCGCCCACGGCGAGAGGAGAGGGCGCACGGGGCGTATAGGCGGACGGGAATGTGAAATCTGGCTGTTGGACCACAGGCGCCTGACGGTACGTCGGGTAGCCGTACTTGTTCAGTGCGGCGGCATCGACGCTGCTGCTGCGACGGGTTGATGGAGTCTCGCACTCGGGAGCAAAGCTGGCAGGCGAGCATAGCAACGAGTTGGAGAAGCTGTCGTCCAGCTGGTGCTGCTGGGGCTGTGGCGTTGGTGTCGAGAAAGACATGTGGGCAAATGCGGCCATGTTGCTCAGGGTCTCGGGGTTGGTGTAGCTCCTGGCGTGGTTTCCCGCAGGACGCCTTGTCTTTACGCGACGAGGTGCGGGAGGTGGCGT
This sequence comes from Emericellopsis atlantica, assembly GCF_019669845.1. NCBI lineage: Eukaryota > Fungi > Ascomycota > Sordariomycetes > Hypocreales > Bionectriaceae > Emericellopsis > Emericellopsis atlantica. The sequence goes on from NW_025764718.1 coordinate 172,082, forward strand.
GACGGTCTTGTGCGCAGAGATGTGATGGTGCCTTGGTGGAGCGGTGTCGACATCCTGATCCTGGGAGCGGATCTTGGGCAGCAGGATGGGACCATGGTGGTGGACTGGAGGGCTGGCACGAGGAGGGGTGGACAGGCGGGTGCAGACAGAGTCTGACGTCGAGTCCACTGTTGACGCAGAGGAGTAGATGGATGCTCGCGATGATGAACGAGTATGGGTGTGAGGCTTGTGTGCTTGTTCGGGCGCAGTATAAGGCTGGTAGCCGGACGCCAGTTCAAGATCAAGGTCAAGGTCCAAGAAGACGGGATCGAGGGCAAAGTCCATGACCGGCATGAGCTCTGGTGATGATGATGATGTGACAGGGAGCTCGAATGACGAGTAGGGGTAGCCAAAGTCGAAGCTCAAGTCAGCTTCCTGACTGTACCTGTACGATATGAGCATCGACCAGACTAGTTGGTGTCTCACCTAGGTGAGGGCTGACTTACACAGACATGGTGGCTTGATTAGCTAGATTACTACGAGAGGCCTGCTCTCAAACAAGATGTAAACGCAAACGAGAGCCAGTCTCGTCGCTTCTTCTCAAACACAAACAGAGGAATAGGGAACAGATGGAAAAGATGCTGAGGATGATTGGAAGCCAGAATGGCAAAGGCAGGTCTTCTTATCCATGGCCGACCTGGGCCCCATGATGCACGGATGAGTCCCATCCAACGGATTCTCCCAGACGCCCTGTATCGCAAATCATTCAAGCGCGCCGGATCTACGACTAGAGATCTGAGGGTGAAACGCGCCCATCGCGGTCGCGCACTGTTCTCCACAGACGCGGTAGGGCGCATGCACAGTGCGACGTGCGGATCTGGGGTCGCGGCCGTGGCTGCACGTCCTGGCCTCCTGAGTGGCCCTCTGGTTCGCTTCGAGTCATCTCCATGCGCCTTGTGCATGGTTCTCCACTACACGAGGACAATGTTTCCTGTCGTTGTCTCTTTGACGTGTTTCGTTTCTTGGACAACGGGCCACGTTCTTTTGCTGCGCGGTCTCCGACAGCACTGTCGGTCGCGGTCTAACTATGTTTGCGTGAGGCGCGCTCTGCGATCAAGACCGACCGACGCGTTCCCGCTGGACGACGACGAGACGTGGTGCTGTTGACGCTGGTCGTTCGATGGATTCCTGCTTCCACGGCAAAGTCACCTTTCCGCAGTGCCGTGCGATATGGATATTTCTATATTTACCACATTAGGTCGGAACATTCTGACATACGTAAGGCGACCCTAGCCCGGCCAAGCTTCGGGCCCAGACTGAGCAGATCCCAAAGAGCCGAGCGCCTGCGCTGTAACAGCCGCCTCTCACGTCGGACGAGCGCCTGCGCAAATAGTCCAAGGGGTCCGTTCTCTGAGGGTACTCGTGGCCTACGCGGCATTCAAACTGCACAGCCGCACCCGCGGCGCGTACCATGATGGGCGCGATGGGTTCTCGTACACGGGATTGGTCAAGAGCGGCAACGCGCTCTGATTGGGCCGTCATAGCGCGACGACGCGCGGGCCCGGACGTGAACAGCCAATGATGACGTGAGCAAGGGACAGCTCTCCCTAAAGTGGTAAGTTGTGTAGGTCCGTACCGACTTCAAGCCGACTTGGATATTGTGGCACGGTAGTAGGGTTATGATTTCTGGTGAGCAACGCGTTCGATCAATGGCAGGATCTCTAAGACATCTAAAGCTAATTAAGAGAGATGGTGTATTACTGAAGAATCCTTGATTTCCAAAGAAATCGACTGGGCAATCAACGATATCACATGAGTGCTTTTCCACGTCTGCGGTCTAGCGCTGCAGGGTAGCCTTCAGTTTAAATGCTAACAGACGAGGACCGTGATTACTAGGCAGTAGTACATTGAGAATCAAGAATCGAATCGAGGCACTATGTGGCTGGATTCGTTGTTAATCGCGGAAATACCTTCAATCATAGATTGACCGGAACATTGACCGGAACAATGGACGACGATTATGGCCTGGCTGGTTATTAGTGATCGCGATAACTAATGCAGTATGATCCTGTTTGGCGTCTCAGCAACTATAACAGGGCTAATCTGGTGACTTGAAGTCTAGGAAAGGTTCTATTATTGGCGATTTACGAACTCTCGATTGTTGAAATTTCAAGGCTCAGAACGGGACTAAGAAGATAACATACAATGAGGAATTCTGTCATAGCATCAAAGACGCCTTTTTGCTGTGGCTGTGAGCCATGTAGGCAACTGACCTCAAACCCACCTGGTAGGAAGACTTCCACAAGTACTGTCTGGACCAGGGCCAGCTAAAGCCTAGCGAGATTTTCACCAGTGTTGGACGATGCGAAGAGTGTCGGAGCCGACAAGGATTCAGGGGCTGCACAAATACTGGCGGAGACTTCAGGTTCACACACAAAAGGTGGGTAACAACGCATTGTGGTGATGGCAACATTGAACTAAAGATTAAAAAGTCTGTCAGAGTAAGCACATATCTCACTGGGTTTTCTGGACTTTATCGCAATACTGCGTGTGTGGACAATGGGCGTTGCGCCCGATCAGTTGATCACCGACTTCCCCTGGCTAGAAGTCCACGAGGCAATCTTTCCACCACGACATGTTAATTTGTATAAAAGTAGTTTTAGCCAAATGATAGTATTTCAATGTAGGTTGCCTTTATGAATTGAGCCAAGTTCAACCCTTTGGAAGACTTTCTGAGTACATATGTACGACTGCGGATACGAACACGAACACGAACCCGTAAGCGAACACGACACGCTGCGTATTCGCCTTGGAGCAGACATGACATTTGATGACCATTAGGCGATGCACATGATATCAAATCCTCAGGGAATGACAGGGAAAGCACAGTAATACCACTTCTCTTCAACTCCTGCAAGCTCGAGCCCGCCTTGTCTGTTGTGTGTGTCGTTGCATGCGTGTATAAAGGGGGCTCGGCACCCTCTCGTCTCCTGTGTTGCGAACATGCAACTGCCTACATGTACAGCACGGCCTCCAAAGGTTTCAAAAAGGCTATCGAATTTGCACTCTGGTATTCTTCTTCAATCATGGAAGGCTTTGTAAAATACGTTCAGTGGTCTGCCTCGGCGTTCGTTCTGCTATTCGTCGTCAACATCATCCGCCAACTCCTGCCCCGAAGCAAATCTGAACCCCCAGCCGTTTTCCACTGGATTCCATTCATTGGCAATGCAATTGAGTATGGAATGGCGCCTTACAGCTTCTTCACCAAGAACCGTGAGAAGGTACGCTGGCTTTTGCCAAACCATCCTAACCGCGGGACCACATGCTAAAGATGACACTCTGCAGTTTGGCGACGTTTTCACCTTTAAAATGCTCGGAAAAAACATCACCTGCTATTTTGGCATCGACGGAAACGAGTTCATCCTCAACGCCAAACACTCCGACCTCAGCGCCGAAGAGATCTACAGCCCCCTGACGACCCCGGTCTTTGGATCCGATGTCGTCTACGACTGTCCGAATTCGAAACTCATGGAGCAAAAGAGGTTTGTCAAGTTCGGTCTTACACAAAAGGCCCTCGAGGACCATGTTCCACGCATCGAGCGGGAGGTGGTGGACTACGTCGCAAGCGCGCCCCAGTTCAGGGGTCAAGTTGGAACCTTTGACGTCAGCCAAACATGTTCACAGATTACGATCTTTACGGCTGGACGAGCCTTACAAGGCGACGAGGTGCGGGATAAACTGACCACCGAGTTCGCTAGCTTGTATCACGATCTGGACATGGGATTCTCCCCCATCAACTTCATGCTGCCATGGGCGCCACTGCCGCACAACCGCAAGCGCGACGCGGCCAGGAACAGGATGCGAGACATCTACGTCGACATTATCAATAAGCGTCGAAAGAGCGGCGGCGAAGAAGGCTTCGACATGATCTGGAACCTGATGAACTGCACGTACAAGGATGGCACGCCGGTGCCTGATCACGAGATTGCGCACATGATGATCACGCTGCTCATGGCAGGACAGCACACTTCTTCGTCCGCCAGCACCTGGATCATATGCCACCTGGCGTCTTGTCCCGATATCACCGAGGAGCTATACCAGGAACAGGTACAGAACTTGGCCGGTGGAGGGCGACTTGAGCCATTGCAGTACCGAGACCTCGAGAAGCTACCTCTTCTGCGCAACGTCGTCAAGGAGACTCTTCGAGTGCATTCGTCCATCCACTCGGTACTGCGCAAGGTCAAGAAGCCAATGCCAGTGCCGGGTACCGATTTCATCATTGACACCAGCAAGACGCTGCTGTGCTCGCCGCTCGTCACAGCACTGAGCGACGAGTTCTTCCCCAATACTCACGAATGGAACCCTCATCGCTGGGACAGTACCAAAGCGGGTGGAGAAGAAGAAGATGACGACGTGAATGAGGTTGCCATCTCAAAAGGCACGCGAAGCCCTTACCTGCCCTTTGGAGCGGGGCGTCATCGGTGCATTGGGGAGAAGTTCGCGTACCTTAACCTCAGTGTCATTGTCGCCACCTTGGTCCGGGAGTTCAAGTTCTTCACAATGGACGGATCGAGAACGGTGCCGGAGACGGATTACACGTCCTTGTTCTCCAGGCCAGTGCAGCCGTCAGAGCTGCGATGGGAAAGGCGATGATTGGGTGACAATGACCATAGACTTCTGATCTGATCGACATGGCCACCAGGTCGTTTCGTTTGCTAGTACACCATGAATTGACTGCGGATTAAATAACGATTGAATTAGTCCGAGAGGGCTGGAGTGATTGTTATGTTCTGTGATAATAAAATGCCTGCTGACAACAATAGACGGCTGGTGATGAAGTGAGCGTTTGGTCGGGGACAGCAATAATCCGACCTCCAGTCGGGACAGCGGATGGCCCAAGCTCCGGTCATGACAGGGACTGGACTTGGCTCCCCTGGAAGGCTGGCCGCTAGACAGGTAAGGTACCCACCCAAGGCACCTTACCTGAGCTGTGGCCAGTCAGCGTCAAGGGCAGATCGACAGCTTGCGAATGCTGGTAAGGCCAGGTACGTACGCTTAGGCTAGCGATTGCGATGAAGTCAACATCCAAGATAAGACACATTCAACCTGTCATCCACGGTCATTCCCTTCTCGCGATCCCTAACTTCAGCCTGTCTATCCTCCTCTGCCGCCAATATTGATCTCCATCATCGATCGCGTCACCGACGACATTGTCACACCCACAGCCACAGCTTCCGCGATCACGATCCGCACGTCGCGAACAGGCAGAGCTCGATTGACCATTTAATGCCATCTTCGACCACCACCGTCGCGAAAAGTCTCCGCAGCTCTTCAGCCTTGCCAACTGCCCATCTTTGGGCCCCGAACCGCTCCAAAAGACGGCCGAGCAAGTCGAATGAATGCAACCACTCAACCCCTTCCTAGCCGCCTTCTTCAAGAGCTCGGTGGCCGCCCAGTGCACACCTGTCCATCACCACATCCTCCTCGTCCCGCTGACGGATGTTCTCATAACATATCGCGAGACCGAGAGCGGTGCGCCCTCGAACGAGGTCATCGCCTCGGAGGAGTTCCTAGCCAGCCATGTGCTGCGCATCCCGCCGCCCGGAACCGGCCCAGGCGTCAAGGATGGCGTGCCCAATTTAAGGGAGGTGAGGGGCAAGGCCAAGCAGCTGTCGACTGTCAATGGGAGGAGCGTCATTATCAAGGACTCATATGTGTATAGTAACAAGGGTAGGGGCAAGGAAGCCATGAGCGGAGGTCATGTTTGCTGACGTTCTCGTTGACAGGTTTCAAATCATTAGCGCAAGCACAGGTCCTCAGCGACAACACCTACTATCCGGACGTATTCGAGCCCAGACAATGGCTTCTCTACTTCATATCGAAACCGCTCGTCGGGACGTGGGAGGAGGTCAAGATCATACCTGCCGTACTGTCCTCCGGCACCAGACAACGCAGAGCATCTGAGCAAGCAAAGGCAGTCAAAACCGACTCACAAGTCGATTCGATACCCAAGAAAAAGGACGTTCAAAGCTTTCATGACCTCCTGAATCAGTTTCCCATGATCGCGCGACAAATGCACCCGGGACTGGAGAAGCTGTTCCTCGAATTCACAAACGTCTTTCAGAAACCGCTACCGCCTCCACCATCGTCCGAGAGCATACCAGATCCGCTGCCCGAAGGGCCCATTGCTTCGGCGACGAAAAAGGCGAGATCCAACAGTGTCTCGAAACACACTGAGGCTGGGGACCGACCCTTGCTCGTCCAGAACGATTACTATGCAGATGATGACGAGGTCATCATGAGGGCATCGCTCGAATCGGCAGTCACGGCGGCCATTGACCTCTTCCAGGGGGTTGACAAGCAGCAATTGTCGCTCTTGGGTGCGACGACCGATCTGACAGGACCTCTGGTGGAGAAACTCATCGAGCGATATGTCACGGAAAACGTGCATCATCTGGTTTTCCCAAAGCTGAACCAACTTAAACGACCCGAGGACTTGGAGCTAGAGGCCAAAATCAGACAGGTGGAGTTCATCGATATCTCTCAGCTGGGCATCGCCATTGAAGGCGGCATTCCGGGGAAACATGACCTCGTCATCCAGCTTGGCGCGGCGGTGGAAGAGTTTAGAAAGATGATGGCGGCCATGAGTCCACAAGAGATGATGGACCTCCTGCTGTCGACCATGAAGATTGTCTCTCAGCTCACCGAGCGCCAACCGAACGACAAAGCTGTTGAAGCGACGTCCGAGAAGGCGATTATGACGGTGAACGCAGACACCCTCGTGTCGTTGCTGCTATACGTTGTGATCAGGTCTCAAGTACGGCATCTTCAGGCCCGCCTTACCTACATACGCAGCTTCATCTTTATCGACGATGTCGACACCGGCGAGTTGGGATACGCACTTAGCACATTTGAAGCGGTCCTGACGTACTTGGCCATGGACTCGTCGGGGCTACGACGTGCGAGCCGACGGAACAAGGCGTTGTGGGATGCCGCCAAAGAAGGCAAAATGCATGACCTAAGAGACATCATCGAACCAAGCTCATCAGCCTTGCACGAGGGCCTTGAGTCGCCCGAGTCGCCGAGGTCCAGGAGGCCTTCGGTGTCATGGAGCATACCGAACGGCCATGCGCGCCGGTCCTCGTGGACGTACACGATACCCGACTCGTTCTCTGATGGATCAGGGCTCAGCCATGTCTTTCCGTTCCAATCTGGATCCGGGGCCAATGATGAAAGCCCTGCGATACCCTTTAAGCGTGTGAAGCGTGTCGCGATGGACACTCGGAGCATGTCGAGTGGCTCAGAGATATCGTTCCATTCGCGGACAGCAAGCCTTGCGAGTATTGGCAGCGCTTTGGAGGGCGACATCTCAGTCGAGCGCCTGACCCAAACTAATGATGGGTTTGGCGAGTCGATCCCAATGATGGCGATACAAAACGGCCGCCCAGCTGTTCTTCAGTATCTTCTGACTCTGGACGAGTACTATCCACTGGCGAATCTGTTAGTCGACATGAACAGTGAGAATGTGACGCTGCTCAGTGCTGCTGTTCAACTAGGCAATGCTGAAGTTCTGGACACGCTTTGGAATTTCATCTCAGACGCGGCAAGCGAAGAGGAGCTCATCAGGTATGTCGCTCTGCAAGATATCTGGGGACGCAGTGTCGGACACTACTTGTTCAACGCTCCATGGATGATTGGCCGCCTTGGACACCTCATTCCGTGGCGACAGCGAGACAAGAACGGGCAGACGCCTCTGTTTGCATTGTGTCGCTCCTATGACCACGCCGACTACCACGACATGGTAGAGCAGGGGTTGGCAGCGGCGCGACAAGCGCAGCATGACGGGGAACCCCTTCACATTGAGGAACACGTTGACAACAAGAGCAACACCTTGCTACACATCATCAATGACCCTCTCTTGGCCCTGATGATCCTGCGCCACTGCGATGTAGACGTGAACGCGACTAATGAGAAGCGTTTCACCCCGCTGATGGTGGCAAGCAAATACGGCAGGTATGATATGGTCAGGGTGCTGTTTGAAGACCCCCGCGTCGACACTGCCGCGAAGGAGCTTCGGGGGCTCACGGCAGTTGAGCTTGCTAAAGACGACGATGTTCGCAACCGCATAGACGACCTGGGCCTGTTCACAATGGTCCCTGGCAAGGATGGGCGGATAACGGGTGTGGTGAGGGCGTTCTTCGTGGAGGACGGGAGCGTGAGGCTCGTACTCAAGTCGGCAGCGCCCACGGATCGTGACAGCTACACCGTGACGTCCAGCAGGAGGTCGTTGTCAGACTTTGAGCAGCTGATGCAGCTCCTGGGGGAGGAGAGCCCAGCTTCGTGGCTGCCCACCGCCACCGATACGCGATCGCCTTTCCAGATTCCCTCGAAGCCGTCGAGAGCCATCCTGCGCGATATCCACGCCAAGACCGATTCTGCACTGAAGGTCTTACTGAATCACCCGACCTTTGCGACCCATGAAATGTTGTGGGAGTTCTTTCTGGTACCTGAGTTGCAACTGGACACGATGCGCGAGCGCTCAAAACTCAAGGCCGAGACACGGATGGAGCGCGTGAGGGACGAGTATGAACCGGTTGAGGATATGCGCGAGGTCGAGCAATTTGTGAATCATGCGCGCGAAATGGTCAGGGGTGTGAGCTACTCGACAAAGTCTGTCACAAGGCGAGCCAACAGCGTGGGCCTCGCCGCAGCGGGTAAGAGACAACTCCTTCCTCAGCAGTATGACCGTTCTGGCCAACTAACTAACTCGGTTTAGACATGTATGATGCGTCAGTGCTCCTACACAGAGCAGTCTCAACACTCAAATTCCTGCCCAGGACACACATGGACGCCTTTGAGTCCTATGTTCGCGCCCTAACGCCCACACAGAAGAATCCGCAGGTCATCCTCCACACCTCGTTACTAGGCGTTCAATCCACTGTGCAGGGTCTCTTGTCCGCCCTATCGCGGCCGACGACTCTGATCAGCCAGATACAAGCTGCCAAGAGAGAAGCAGAACGCAACTACAGCGCCGCCGTCCGGCCATCGAGGTGGCCACTCGGGCTTTTGGACGACACACGACAACGCATGCAAGATGAGAAGGAAGAGCGTGCAAAGGCCTCGAGACAGGAGGCCAGCTATCTGTCGCGAGAACTACGGTACACACAGCAGACCGTGGCGTCTGAGCTGGCGGGATGGCAGAGCATGCACGACCAGATGGGCAAGCGTCTCATCCGGGATTACGTACGAGGCATGGTCGTTCAGGAAAGGAACCAACTCGACGGCCTGATGCGTGCGCTGCGCAAAGTCAGGGGCGTGGCCGAAGAAGGCAAAGACAGGGAATGGGGTGTGCTCCACTCGCCTGAGCTGAAAGTGCAGGACAGAGAGATGGCGGAGGCGGCACCGGAGCCCAAGAGGGATGTTGTCGACACAGCAGCGGCAACAACAGCAGCACCAGCCACAACTACAAGCAGCGAGCATTCATAAATAATGAGCAGCGGCCTTCTGGGTACCTTGGATCATGGCGTTGGGCAAGGCAAGGATAGCATAACAGCACTAGGAGTTTTGTGTTTTGATGATAGATGGAGATCTAATATCTATATGGACTTTATCGCCTCATGGCGGAATTCTACTGTACTGGTTGTATATCTTTGGAAGCTGTCAAGTACGTGCACCGTGGTGGCAGTACTGACAGTCTGTGTGTATCAACTCTAAAACCAAGCGTGTATTTTCCTCCACATTGGTTTCTTCGCCGGCGCAATCTCCTCCTCATCGCCAGGGACGATACCGGACTTGTCGAGATCGGTCCTCCTGCCGCTATCGAGGTCCATCTCATGGCTCCTCTTGAACTTGTCCCGGCCGCGCCACAGGAGCTTGCACGCCACGTAAATCAGGCCGAACACGGGGAAGAGGATGTAGGCGACGACAAAGTTGGGCGCGTCAAAGGGCGACAGATTCGTCCAGCCGGAGACCAAGGCGAGGAAGATGTTGGCAAAGACGCCAAAGTAGGCGTTGAAGGGCCACAGCATGCTCTTGAAGGGGAGATCGCTGGCGCTGCGGCCTTGCGCAGCCCAACCACGCCGGAAACGGATGTGGATGAAGCTGATGCTGCCCCAGACCAAGAAGGTGCTGATGCCCGAGAGGTTGACAATGTAGCCGTAGGCCTTGGCCGCGCCGGTCGAAACGTTCATCATGGAGATGGAACCCACGGCGTTGGTCAGAACGATGGCCCAAACAGGCACACCTCCCATGTTCACCCAGCCCAGGAAACGGGGCGCCTTGCCGGACTGCGCCATGTAGAGAATGGTGCGTGAGCCGATGTAGATGGACGAATTGACGGCGGAGAGGCAGGTCAGCAGGATGAAGGCGTTGATGAGGTGCACGCCACCCTCCCAGCCGGCGTTCTGGAGGGCCACCGTCATGGGACTCTGCAGTGCCTTGGCGTCCGCGGACACAAGCTCGCTTGCATTGGCGGGGCAGGTGATGCCAAAGAAGAGAGCGGAACCCATGTACACGAAGATGATGCGCCAGAACACCTGTCGGATAGCCTGCGGCACGGCGGTGCCCGGGTTGCGCGTCTCGGTGGCGGCCACGGCGATGGACTCGACACCAGCGTAGAAAGTCGAGCAGAAGACGAAGACGGTCGCCACGCCGCGGAAGCCATTGCCGTTGAAGGCGCCAGGATCGTTCCAGTATCGGAAGCCGAGGGGTTCGGACTGCCCGATCAGTCCACCGGCCGCGTAAACAATGGAGAATATAAAGAAGGCCGTGAGACCGACGAGTTTCATGAGCGCGAGCCAGAACTCGGCCTCGCCAAAGGCCGCGATGCCCAGGAGCTGGAAGCCCAAGAACAGGCTCCACAGAATCAAGAACCAGCCCCAGATGGGCACCTCGGGCACCCAGTAGGTGAGGATGCTGCAGATGACGTTGTACTCGTTAGCGAGCACGGTGGCCCAGATGATGAAGTAGTTCCAGCCTACGGCCACACTGAACGACTTGTCGACCATGCGCTCCGCCAAGCTGACAAAGGAGCCTCCGCCGGGGAAGATGGTGGTGATCTCGCCCAGGCTCTGCATGATGAAGAAGGCGATGATGCCAATGACGCCAAAGCCGATGATCAGCGAGGCAGGGCCACCGTTGGACAGGGCGCCACCTGCACCAACGAGCAGGCCGGGCCCAATGATGCCCGCGAGGGCCATCATGGACAGATGGCGATTCTTGAGGCCGCGCTTGACGCCCGAGTCGGGATCATGCAGAAGGTCGTCGTCGCTGCTGCTGCCATTGTGCTCGGGGTCGTTGTGGTGGGCATTGTTGGTGGCCGACTGATACGCGGACAGACCGTCGGCGGGATGAGGCTCTGCGACGGGCGCGCCGCCAGCCGTTTTCTTACCCAACATGATGAGGGGTAGATTCACTCACGGTCAGTCGGGGACAGGAGAGACAGAGGGGAGGGAGAGGATGAGGAAAAATTCCAGGGTCCATGGGCATTGTTCACCACTATCGGTCCGTCGGGCGTCACGTCATCAAGAATAAGGTCGGTAGAGCTCATCGCGCGCGTGCGTGCAGCCTGCCTGCCTGCTTGCCTGCGAATTAGACTGAAGGAGCAGAAGGAGCAAAGGTTGCGTGCTTGCTCGATCCCCTTGTCCTGGGTCCTGGGTCTTGGCGAGGTGTGCGTGGGGTCAATATCTCTCTGGCTGACTCTGCATTCGAACAAGTCCACGACTTTGTGGCTGCGAACGGGTGGGGGTCCAGTCCGACTTGGTCAGTGTCTTTGAAGGGACTTGCTGAATGTTGACTCGTGATTCGGTGGAGGCTTAACTCCGTCAAGTCCATAATCCACTTGGTGAAGTGAAGGCTCTTCTATTCCACTTAGGCTACGTGCTAGCTCGGGAATGAAATCAACAGTAGATCTGGCCTCGTCGTTGCCGGCCCTAATTAGCCCTCGCAGAATCCGATAACTCGTTTCACTCCGCTCATAAATTTCTGTACATTCGCCTCTACCAGAGAGCGGTGGCAATCACGACATTGTGTGGCGTTCTTCACTCTGTCTGGGCTTGCCGGAATCGGGCGAATCAGCAACCTGTGTATGGTCACAGGGGTCTCTAATACCCCAGATCAGGCAGAAAGACGGACGTTCGGCAGATTGCGAGGATGCAACAAGATCTGATTACATCCCGATGCGGCCTTTGCACTTTGCTACCGACTCCAGGCCTAGACAAGTCACAAGTGACTAAATAGTAATTATGTAGACTACAGCGCTTCTATACCTCGCCAAACCCCGCCAAACCCCAGAATGGAACATTGGAAGTTTCCATGCGATTTTAGCGCACGGGCGACAAATTACAGCATCTGACAATCTCCGACTGTAGGGTAATCAACTTATATTGAGATCTGGCAAATGGTCACCCCGAAGCGACACATTCAAACCATTTCTCCGCCGAGAATATCATCAAACACCTCAAAGTTACCTTCCTTCCTGGTATCGAAAATCGCGAAAACCAATCTTCTCCACCAACCGCCCTCAAACTCCTTCTCGCGCAGCACTTCGAGCCAGCAATGCGCCACCTCCCGCTTAGGGTTGCGGAACGCACCGCATCCCAGCGCGCCCAGGACAAGCGTGTCGTGGCCCCGTGACGCCGCCATGCGCAGACACAGTCGCATCTTGTCCTTGGTCAGATCGCGCGCTGCCGGGTCGGCAAAGACCTGGCGATCTGTGACCACGCCCGATGCGTTCGATTGCTTGACTGTTTTGAGATCAGGACATCGTAGAGCCGCCACGCTGAGAACGCTGACGACCGGTAGGTCTCCAGGTTTGACGTCAAGGATCTTGTGCCCGCTTGGAATGTCGGAGCGTATGATCACAACGTCGGGTGTGTAGAGGGCCATGCGTTGCTTGAATGGATAGTATCGTTTGTGCAATGACAAGGTGAGGGAGCTCCGGTAACAGAGGGCTTCTTCTTGCGCCATGGACCCCTTCAGCCAGCCGCCTCCGGCATGGGAATGGCTCGCCATGTTGAGCACTGCGACTCTAGACGGCACCTCGGACGCGAGAGAAATGGCTGCATTGTAGGTATCTTCGTTGACGATGGAGATGGCTGTCTTGGGGTGCTGTGGGCAGTCGGTTGCTTTGAGCATCGGTAGAGTGGACAGGAAGAGCGCCTCCGACTTGGCGGCGTGAATATTGGGGAGATCCTTGAGAATGTCTGGCAGAACGGTTCGTGTCTCTGCGGCAATGGCTGCAAGCGCCGCGCGCTGCGCCGGATTGCCCCTCGGAGCTTTGAAGCGGCCAGGTGGTCTGTCATGACTACCTTGATCGCTGGCTGATGCCCGTGCCTGTCGAGTGTGATGTGATCTCGACCGTGGCGACAGCCACGAATCCAGTGTTCCTTGACCCTTTGAGTCTCTCGCAGAACTCATGATGCTTATCGACTTGATGATGTCTCGTTTTGAATTTGGGCTGTCGCAATGAATGGGGACGGGGAGCGCAAGATCACCGCGTGACTGACTCAGTGCACCGTGAATCTGGTATTGAGTCCAGGCAGTCAGTCGCACGAGCGCGCTCAGCCTCACCAAACCGTGCTTCAGGAAGGCAGGTGCTCAATCAGCCCCAGACCCACCATGCATTTCCCGAGTCATAACATTCTTCTTCAACTACCTATTCATGGGTATCGCTATGATGATGTACATAAATGGTACAAATGGTACAGATTGTTTGAAAGCATCGCCATGCCCTCACGAAGGCGTCTTGATGGCGCCCTCGGGCACGGTCTCGCTTGGCTCGAACTTGCGAGGCACCAGTCCCTCGGCCATTTCAATGGCACCTAGCATGTTCTCTTTGTTGAACAAGAAAAGACCCTGGATTGCCGCAGTGCTCGTGTGGCGATTGGATGGCTGTCCATCCTTGTCCACGCCAAACAAACCAAGCTCATCCAACCGCGCCAGGAAGCGTTCTCGGCCGTTGTGGTCGTGATCAACGTCACCGTAGAAGCGATCCCACATTTGCGCAGCCTGGTGCTTCGTCGCCTCGCCGATGCGCATCATCATGTCCACTCGCCCAGGTCTGATCAGGGCAGGATCCAGCCGGTCGATGTGATTGGTCGTCAGAAACGCAATGCGCTCCTCGCCAGCAGCGATACCATCAAGTGCGTTCAGCAGACCCGAATATGTCACGCTCGCCCCGCTGTATCCATCAGCGTCCCTCTGGCGGCGGTTGACAAACGCCGCATCAGCGTCCTCCAACACCAACAGACTCCGCTTGGGCAGCTTCGTCAGCAGATATGCTAGCTTGTCGTCGGTCATGCCCATCTCGCTCAGGTTGATCATGGCCACGTTGAAGTCAAGCTCTCCAGCCAGCGCGTGAATGAAGGAGCTCTTGCCACTGCCGGGTGGGCCAAACAGGAGGTACCCCCGGCGGTAGGGGATTCCCCGGCCAACGTACCACTCCTGACTCGAGAGGAAGTCCTTCACATCGCGCCATAGGTCCTCCTTCACGCCCTCATCCAGGATGACGGATCCTAGTGGCCTCTTGGTCTTTGGATCACCTAATGGCATCCAGTCCATCCCTCGCGCCGAGTATATTGTTGTCTTGCCCTCGTTTGCCTGGGCAGCAAGCAAATGTGCTTCCCTGAACACGTCCTCGAACACCTGCCGGTGCGCCCAGAGTGTCGTCAACTGCACAATTTCGTGCGGTTCGCCCGTGTTCATGTTCGCTGTGTTGTGTTTCTCCCTATTCACCGCGATGAATGCGCTTCCATGCTTGATAATATGCCGCCCGTAGCCCGGTTGAAGAAAGAAGTGCGCTCCGCTCTGGCCTCCAGAACCAAACGGTCCCGATGACGTGGTGGTCGTCGCTACCGACAGATTGTGTATTCGCGTAATTCTCGAAGCGATAAATCCGGGCGTCGGGCGCGGCTGCGACAGCCAAGCGAGGATCCATGGATAGGCAGGGTCTTGTTTGCTGATTTCGACGTTTACGAGCAGACGATGGCGGGCGACGTCGGCCGCTCGGATGACGCCCTTGCGTGCAAAGGCTGCGGCAGCGCCAAGGGCTCCGAGGCCAATGCCCCCAGCGAACAAGGGATTGTCCAAGAGGGCATGGAGGCCGAGCGCGGGACCTGCTGCTGTTGAGGCTTCCGACATGCCAGAAGTTTGATGGGGTAAAGGCATGAAGCTTGTATTTGATGCTGGGACTTTTCAAACAGAAATGAGTAAGCGAAACCCGCCTGATGGTGGTGGGCGGGATTCGGCATGAAAGCCGAGATCTACTGGGTGTGGCCGGCCGAGAAGAGTATACGTACAGGTGAATCACAGCTCCTGTCGACGTTGTCGAGGTATGATATGTATCCATATCTTGTTTACTTACCTGTGCTTATAGCTCGAGACATCGGGAATGGCTCCTCACACTTGACAGCGCGCGACCAAGGTGACAAAGGACCAGCACAAAGGTGGTTGTGCGCCCCCACTGTCTCTTCAACAGGTGGCCCCCGTCCTAGCATTCGCAGTATAATGGTACCTTAAGTTAGCAAGGGGATATTCATAAGCATTCACCATTTATCTGGCCGAAGCTCATGATCCCCGGCTATTTCTCCTTAGCGAGCCCGGGCCCCAGATCACATCGCTGTTCTGGCCATTCGTATCCGTAAAACAGTCTTCATGCAACCCCTCTCGTTGCTCGGGGAGGGTTGGCGCGTCCCGCATGTTTCCGTGTTTGCGCTCCGAAGCCTCCACGTCTCTCGGCTGCGACAGGAGTCAGCACCCGCCGCCGGCAATGCGATGACGAGAAGTTCAGGTAATGGAATCGTGCGGAGAAACACAGTCTGTTTGGCTCCTATGTTGGAGTCAAAAACTTAAAAAGGAGCGCTGCCCCTCCTTTTCGACCAACCCGTCTGGTCCTCTCCCCATATCTGGTACGCAATCAGCCTTTGCGCCTCAGCCTCGATTTCATGTAAGTCGACGAGATCCCCTTGCACTCGAAGCAATTGTACCCCGAAGTCATGGAGTTATCCGCAAGCACATCGCCAGCACCGCGGCAATTGTGAGATGTCTCGCAAGCGATTATGTGGTCAATGAAGCGCAGGTCGCCGTCGACTTTGTTTTTTGTCGTCGTTGCATGCACGAGCCTGGTGGGGGACACATGATGTCAATGGCACCCGAGACAACGCCAATACCAGTGCTTCATACTGCACATAAAGAACGCACAACGGGTCGGTCGCATCACGGCCATTCAAAAATGCCGCTGCAATTGTGGTTCTGGACAGTGCACAGGGCAACAATGGTCAAGGACAGCTGCAGGATGAAAGGAGCAGCGACAGTGAAGACAGTGAAGTCATGGCAACACGGCTGCCCCTCCTCAGCTCTGCTATCGATAGACCAAAAACCCCGCGCCTGCGACGCCTGACTGGAGCTTGCTGTTACCAAACATCATCACCACTACCAATTAGAGCTTCGACTAATCCTTTATCTGTTGGCAGAACTTTAATACCGCCTCCTATTTCCCTCAAAACCCAAGAGTCGCCCGGACTTCGTTGCTCCAACCTCTCGATCAACGACTTGCTCCTCTCGAAACACCGAGACAACTCACGATCTTTATTTATCAAACCCCTCCATCACAACAACCGCAATTATGGGTGCCACTGAAGTGTTGAGCCGCAAGGCCGGTGTCATTGTTGGCGATGATGTCTTGAGGCTGTTCGAGTACGCTCGCGAGCACAAGTTTGCCATTCCTGCCATTGTGAGCATACCGTGGGATACAATGGCATAACGTGGGACTGACAGTACCTTTAGAACGTCACCTCTTCCTCTACCGTCGTCTCTTCCCTCGAGGCCGCCCGCGATGCCAAGTCTCCCATCATCTTGCAGATGTCCCAGGGTGGCGCGGCTTTCTTCGCTGGAAAGGTGAGAGTCCTTTTGTAATCAAGTGCTTCGCCATGCTAATATTTCTATTTTTAGGGCGTTGCCAACGGCGATCAGGCCGGCTCGGTTGCTGGTGCCGTCGCCGCCGCTCACTACATTCGCTCGGTCGCCCCGGCCTACGGCATCCCCGTTGTCCTCCACACCGACCACTGCGCCAAGAAGCTCCTCCCATGGTTGGACGGCATGATGGACGCCGACGAGGCTTACTTCAAGGCCACGGGCGAGCCCCTTTTCTCCTCCCACATGATCGATCTGTCTGAGGAGCCCGTCGACTGGAACATTGAGACCACTGCCAAGTACCTCAAGCGTGCTTCTCCCATGAAGCAGTGGCTCGAGATGGAGATTGGTATCACTGGTGGTGAGGAGGATGGTGTCAACAACGAGGACGTTGACAACAACTCGCTCTACACTCAGCCCGAGGACATCCTCAACATCTTCAACACCCTCTCCCCCATCTCCCCCTACTTCTCCATCGCCGCCGGCTTCGGCAACGTCCACGGTGTTTACAAGCCTGGCAACGTCAAGCTGCACCCCGAGCTCCTCGGCAAGCACCAGGAGCACGTCAAGGCTGCTCTCAAGTCCGACAACCCCAAGCCCGTCTTCTTCGTCTTCCACGGCGGCTCCGGCTCCAGCAAGCAGGAGTTCCTCGACGCCATCAGCCACGGTGTCGTCAAGGTCAACGTGGATACCGACATGCAGTTCGCCTACTGTGCTGGAATCCGCGAGTACATGGTCTCCAAGCAGGACTACCTCAAGACCTCCGTTGGCAACCCCGACGGCGCTGACAAGCCCAACAAGAAGTTCTTTGACGTAAGTTACAATCTCTGGCACGAATGGTCCGTAAGCTAACATGTGCAGCCCCGTGTCTGGGTCCGTGAGGGTGAGAAGAGCATGTCTGCTCGCGTCAAGGAGGCCCTTGAGGACTTCAACACCGCTGGTCAGCTGTAAAGTGCGTTCCACATTAGGGGACAGCTAGAAGAGAATAGTAAAATAATCAAATGAAAAAGAACTTGCAACCTTGCACTGTGTGCCGTGTTTCAACATATCATCAGTCTTACTCATCTACCGCTCGCGATACCCCTAATATATCCAGTGTCTTCACAGCATCATTATATCACCCAATCTAAGGGGAGAGCCCCAATAAATAGATACTGCTAGGATTTGTAATGCGATCTAATTCCAATTACTCCTTACTTCCCGACCCTCTGCTATCGACCAAGGAGCTCCTTCTCGATACTTTGCACCTCAGCGCTGTCCAATTTCTGATCTTCGGCTTTCTGGGCCTTGGAAGCATCGAATCTCCAAAGGCCGCCCGTCTTGTCCGCTTCACCGTCCAGAGGGACTCCCGCGGCCTGACCCAACTCCTCGAGCACGGGGTCCTTAGTCTGGACGGCGTTGAAATACCGCCTCTCCCACGTTGTGCCATCTGCGCGTTCGGCTGCGCGCTTGTCGCGCTGGGCCTGTTCGATCTTGCTTTTCTCCACCGAAGTGAGATCCATATCACCCTTGCTGATGGCTTCCGCTACCTTCGACCAGGCGCGACGCGACTCGAGAGGATGCTGTTCATCTATGGGCGCAACTTTGAGCAATGTCTGGGGCGTCTTCGCAGCATCATATACTTCGAGCAGACTCTTCTTCTTAACTGGTCCCTCGTATAGGCTGAGTTCCTTGATCCATTGTCCCGACATATTGTAAAGAACTTCCTTGTCCTTATCCTCCTTACCCGTGGGGAACAGTGTGGCGGTGACCGAGTTCTTGTCGCCGCTGACCCAACCTTTGCCGGTGAACTTGATCTTGGATGTGTAACCTGTCGAGCTGACAATGTAGGTTTGGCCATCCAATTCGACAAAGGGGGCTCCAAACAGGAGGCCTTCAATATGCAGACTTGGTAGGGTGATGAGGTACTTCTCGTCAACCTTGTTCTCGCCTGACCCTACCGGAATGGTCAGGACGGCATGTCCAATCTGCTTCACAATGATCGTGCTCTTGAAGCTCGCCTTTTGCGCATTGTAACCCTCCAGCTTGATGCCCGTCTTATGATTCCGGATGCAGTATGCCGTCGCAGGAGGATGATGGCTGACCTGCTCTGAAACGAGCGTTGTCTCGCCGGCCTCGTCTTCCCACTTCCCAAGGAACAGTTCACCCAGGAAGGGGTTCAAAGGCTTCTTCTCGTTTCCGTATTCTTCGCTTCGGCTCGCGTACTGGTGCTTGAGGGTTGACAGAAACCACTTCAGCACGAGGGCAGCCCGTTTCGCAGGGTCAGGTTCGGCCGCAGGCGCAGTCAGGAGACTGGGATGCGTGGCCCAGTATGCGGAGAACTCGGTGAGCGACTGAGAGGATAGAATGAAGGGAGGCGCAGTCAGAGAGGACAAGTCGCCATTGAACGAAGCGATCGACTGTGTCGCGTGAGCCACAGACCTGAGATATGGGAGAAGTTCAGTGCAGATATACCTTCACGAAAGCCGTCCAGCTACCGGCGCCTGCCTGCGCAGCTGGTGTGCCTGGTGCTGGGGCGGGAGTCGACATTTTGTCAAAAGAATGTTGATGTCGTGGTTGCGTGGTGCTTCAGGAGAGGCACCTCTTGCGGGGACTTGTTGGTGCAACAGGGTTCGTGGGGTTCCGCTGTGGATAGGGCGACGCGGAGTTGGCAATATGGAGATCACACCAATGTCGTGTACGTACGAGGTACCTTAGGGATGGCGGAAGAGTCTGTGTAAAGGAGGGACTAAAAAGGAGGGTGATTTTCAAGGTAGTGTATGTACTTAGGTAGTCTGAGGTAGATGTTGGAACCTCGGGGGGCACTCGTTGCGTGGTTTCAATGGACCTTTTCACTTTACGGAAGGCGTTGATGTCATCTCGAAGATCACATTACACGCCAACTGAGACCTCCGGTCTCATCAACCACTTTGATGGTGTCCCGCGCACCAAAGGTGCGTCAGAATTGAGCCACTGTTTGGCATGTTCGTTGTGGCTGCCTGCTGGCAGCGAGTGTTGCCTATTGTGGCCAACGGACGTACTCGTGGCAATCTCAAATGGCTGGATAGCCACGTGTGGCCATCATCGACTCTTTGATGATGATGACTGAACAGTGGACACTGATCCGTGTCTGCGCACCGGTTAATTAAGGTATTGTCTGTTGGCAATTCCGCAGCACTTGGGGCTGCTTGGGAGTTCCAATCGGATTGGCGGGTAACCAATCCCTAAATCCGAACGCGTCCATCCCAATGACAGCATCGACATCGAATCCAGCTCATGCGCAGTTCTTCAACAACCAGCCAAACCCGCATTGCAAGGATCCCCTGATATCGCCTGGGGCCAATACGCTCACCTAGACTGCACTCACTGCGTTCTTACGACACGATCAATCTGGCTGATCTACTGTGGAAGAGGACGGGTCCTACCTCTGGAGCTTCCAGCTCGAGGGAAAGCCCCAAGATGTTGGAGGAAAGCATGACTGAACCATCAAGAAAACCATCGTTGACGCCGCAATTCTGCTTCTCATCGGGAGCGCTTCGGGGTTTGCATACTGCCCACTCATGCGCCGTTCAGACCAGCGACTAACGAGCTCAGAATTCTTGCGCCTATCTCGCTCCTCCATCGATGATTCAATCAACCAGAACCTGAACGCGCTGATCACACCTGCAAGCGCAGGCTTCGACCCGAAGTCTACTTCGCACAGATCACCGAGGTCGACGTCGCGCCAAGTCGACCCAACAGCGTGCAACCAGTTCAAGGACAAGGTTTTATACCCATCATGGCAAGCAAGGAACGATGTGCTGTACTACTGTGGCGTTGTGGCCTCCAGCCCTGACCCGGACGATCCTGAAGCAACCCTCAGAGCGATGGAGAAAGAGAAGGACAGTCACCGGGTGGTTGACGAGCGGTTAGACCCTTACTCCGGAAGATTCTTTCCGCGCGAGGCGAGGACCGAAGTTTTAGCATCGCTGATACGACAAGAAAACCAAGTAGAAAATATTGTCCGCACCAAGACATGGTCGACGATCCAACAGCGCTGTGGGGGTACAGAGCTGACTTGGGAGCAAGCCATGAACAAATGGAGAGAGGGCAAAGGGTTGACGCTGGTAAGGCCTTGAGAGACCAGTGTCCAAAAGGAAGCTCGACGAATGCCGAGTATGCGAGATTGCAAAGTACTGTATATAATTGTAAAACAGTTCCTGGAAGACATCTTCCCAGCTCCTCGAACGCACGACAACAACCATTTGACCACAAAATCGCAACCCCCGTGGTGGTAGGACTGTGCACGTTTGTCATTGCGGCAGTATCCTCGCTTTCTCCAGCGTAGTCTGTATCTGCACAAAATTTTCTGGTGCGCAACTCGACATAAGTTTTGACTACCTAGCTAACGCGAGCGCGATCTCGAGGCTTGCCAGAACCTCAACATTGAGAACCCCGCGTGAGGCTGCTGGAAGAATCGGGGCCGAGGATCCACCGACCACGATTGCAAGCTTCCACCCGCTTCTTTTCCTGCGACGCTGGCGCCCTGCACGAACCGACAATTGATTACGCTCGACGGCCGACGGCGAACTAGCAGCGAGCAGTTCGAGTCTCTCATTCCGGCCTCCAGCACGCAGCGCGCGCCTTTCTCTCACTTCGGCCTTAGCTACCCCTCCACGAAAATCGGCTCGTCCGTTAGGCTCGCGCGCACAAGCTCGACCGCACGGCTGAAGAATCTCTTTGCGAACCGCACCCAATCCAGTACATCGATCGTACTCTCCCAATCAGCTGAGTGCCGTTTGGTCACTCAGCACCAATCGCCATGCCTCAACCACTCAGTGCCAAAGACCAAACGAACTTCCGCAATGTCGTTCGTGCCTATGAAGACAAGCAGTACAAGCGTGGCCTCAAAACGGCTGACTCGATCCTGAAAAAGAACCCAAAGCATGGCGACACCATGGCTATGAAGGCTTTGATCCTCAATGGACAGCTGAAGACCGATGAAGCCTTTGCACTGGCGAAGGAGGCCCTCAGCGCCGACTTCAAGTCCCATATTTGTTGGCACGTGTATGGACTCTTATACCGCGCAGTCACGAATTTCGAAGAGGCGATCAAGGCATATAAGATGGCGCTTAGGTTCGAGCCCGAATCTGCCCAGATCCAGCGTGATCTGGCTATCCTTCAAATCCAGATGCGTGACTACCAGGGTTATATCCAAAGCCGGCAAGCCATGCTGCAAGCCCGGCCTGGGTTCCGACAAAGCTGGACGGCTCTGGCAATTGCGCATCACCTCGCTGGGGATCTGGCTGAGGCTGAGAATGTGCTCAGCACGTATGAAGGCACACTGAAGTCAAAACCGTCACGTTACGATCTTGAGCACTCTGAGGCAGTGATGTACAAGAACTCCCTCATTGCAGAACAGGGCGACTACCAACGAGCATTGGAGCACCTGGAGGAAGCTGCTAAGCAGAATCTGGATAGACTGGCCGTCATGGAGTGCCGGGCAGAATACCTTGCGAAATTGGGAAGGCGTGAGGAAGCTGCAAGTGCCTACAGGGCTCTCATCGAGAGAAACCCTGATCTCCAGATCTACTACGAAAAGCTCGTTGAAGTCCTAGGTATTAGCGAGGACAATACGTCCGAGCGCAAGGCCGTTTACGATGAGTACGCATCCAAGTTTCCCCGCTGTGATACTGCGAAACGAGTACCGCTGGACTTCTTGCAAGGCAGCGAATTCAGAGCCGCAGCTGAGGCTTATCTCACTCTCATGCTCAACAAAGGCGTGCCTTCAACATTCGCCAACCTCAAACACCTTTACGCCGACGAATTCAAAAAGAACACACTACGGGAATTGGCGGAGGAATACGTCAAGTCAGAAGGCATTGACAAGGAGAGCAAGGATAAGGGCGAAGCCGCCGGTTTGTTCTACTTGGCACAGCACTACAACTATTACATGAGCCGAGATCTGGACAAGAGTCTGGATTATGTGGAAAAGACGATTGAGAAGGACCCCAAAAGTGTCGATTACCATATGACAAAGGCCAGGATATTTAAACACCAGGGCGATCTATCGAAAGCATCAGAAATGATGGATCACGCACGAAAGCTGGACCTCAAGGACCGCTACATCAATAGCAAGGCGGCGAAGTATCAGCTCCGCAACAACGAGAACGAAAGGGCGCTCAAAACGGTGGGGTTGTTCACACGCCAGGACACAGTCGGTGGCCCAATGGCAGATCTTTTAGACATGCAATGCGTGTGGTTCTTGACGGAAGACGGCGAGGCGTACGCCCGCCAGGGGAACGTTGCAATGGCTTTGAAGCGGTTCCAGGCCGTTGCGACCATCTTCGACACATGGCAAGAGGACCAATTCGATTTCCACAGTTTCTCGCTGCGAAAGGGGCAGATCAGGGCCTACATCGATATGATGAGATGGGAGGATCATATCCGCGATCACCCATTCTACTCCCGTGCGGCTCTGGCCGCCATCCAAGTATACCTCAAGCTCGCGGACAAGCCGTCGTCGAATGGCGTAAATGGAAACGGAGAGGACGAAGATGAAGCATTGGCAAAGAAGAAGGCTGCGAAG
Source organism: Emericellopsis atlantica (assembly GCF_019669845.1). Taxonomy (NCBI): domain Eukaryota; kingdom Fungi; phylum Ascomycota; class Sordariomycetes; order Hypocreales; family Bionectriaceae; genus Emericellopsis; species Emericellopsis atlantica. The sequence continues at coordinate 195,516 of NW_025764718.1, forward strand.
AAGGCTAAGAAGGAACAGCAGCGTATGGAGCGCGAGGCTGCTGAGAAGCAGGCCAAGCAAGACCCGAACAAAGGCACGAAGACCGACGACGAGCCTAAAAAGAAGGACGAAGATCCCATGGGCTTGAAACTGGCAGCGACTGAGGATCCTTTGGGCGAGGCAATCAAACTTCTCGAACCACTGCTTGAGGTCTGTCCCAAGAGCATCGAGGCACAGCACGCTGGATTTGAAGTTTACATTCGTAGGCGTAAGTCTTTCCGATCATGGTCAGTGTGCTCAACGCTAATGATTAACAGAGAAACACCTGCTGGCACTTCGTTGCCTTAAGGCTGCGGCCAATATTGATGCCGAGAGCCCGAGGGTTCACGAACAGACCATTGCTCTCCGGCACGCCCTCAATGGAGCCACCGACGTACCAGACAAGGTGGCGCAAGTGCTCAAGGAGGAATTCAACCTTATTCCAGCTTCGGCCAATCTTCAGGAGACCAACGACCATTTCTTAGCGCAGCACAAGGACAGTCCCGAGCATGTCCTCGCAGCTATCAGAGCGAAGAAAATCCTTGGTGAAGACCGAAAGAGCACCGACAAGCAAGTCATCGAGATGCTGGACTTGCCCAAGACGAGGTACAACGATGCGATCAGCGCACTGCAAACCTTGCAGCAGTGGCGGAGCCCCGAGGAGGACGCTTTCAAGAAGGCAGCCCAAGCCAAGTTCCCCGGCGCTACTAGGTTTTCGTAATGAACTAGTACTCACTAGACATGCGGAGATTATGGAGAACCTAGGGGCACTCGAAATACGGTATGGTATAGTACTGCGTACCTGCGGGACAAATGCATAGGTTGGGTCCTGAGGAGATCTGCGGGAGTTTGGGATGGTGATCTGGTTAAGATACACAAAAGCCATATGTTCACTGATAGACCATATATCTTTGCATTTGCATTGTATTCTTGCCTGTGACTTTGTCACCACTGCGACAGCACGGACAGCCAACAAGGTGATCCCATGTGCTCGTGAAAGGCTGCAATGCCTAGGTAAAACTAACCTGGCTCGGGGCCCTCGGGAGCCGTCAGCATGCATGGTTTGGAGCAGCACGGGGCCCATGCAGAACGGCGTCCAAGAGGTTGCTAGGTTGCAAGAGCTCAGAATCTGCTCCGGAGGCCTTGGAGCATGCGAAGGTGTTTTGGCCTTGGGGGGCCTTGGGGCAATTGCATGTCAATGGTAGATCGCGCTGATGAATGATGGACATTGTCGCAGGCCAGGCTTCATTTGATGTGAACGCGATGCGATGATGGCAGGCGACCCTCAATACCTTACCCGGCCAATCATGCATTGATTAGTGGGACTTGCCCTGCATGCTCCCGGCCGCCTCTAGTCTCCCGCGTCGCAACCTGTGCTGCACTCTCCTTTATCCCTCGGTTGTCTCAACCAGCTCCTTTATTCTTTGTGTAGGTGCTAGGCGGAGTGATATTGGAATGCACCACGGCCAAATATGAATTAGTCTTGCCTTTTTGTCTCTCGCTTCGTTGCTCTCTAACTCTCACTGCTACTCCGTACATTTACCCAAGCTCCCAAGACAGACACGATAGACACGATCCGAACCAAGACAACTCGCATATCTACGATAGAAACCGCCTCTGGTGCCATAGTACATCGTCTCCCACCATATACAATTCGAAGCGACCAGGCACAATGGCACCCGCCGAATCCTTTCGAGTCCTAGACGACCAGGGCAGGCCAATCACCCTCGTTCAGGCGGAATCGGGCCTGAAGATCAGTGGTTCGTCGCGGCAGAGTACTTGGAAAGAATGTCTTGGCTCATGTTTTCAAGGCAGCAAATCAACTTGTGTGCCATATAGAGACATTCTGTGGAGCAGTGTCGATGCCAATGACAAGCTGGTCATCGATTTCGTCGCGCGCCCCGGTACCTCGGTTGTGGAACAGCGAAAATGGAGGGCTTTTGATACGTCAGAGGGAAGGGAACCACTCGAGCGACTCGCACGATCGATTCAGGCCATCGCGTACGGTCCGGCACAGCAGCAAAAGAAGGCCATGGTGCTGGTGAACCCTAGCTCTGGCCCGGGTCACGCCGCCAAGCTTTGGGAGAAGCAAGTAAAGCCCCTGTTCAGCGCGGCGAGGATGCACTTCGATGTGGTGTTTCTTAAGAAAGGCGGCGAGGCGACGGAGCTGATGCAACATCTGGATTACAAGGCGTACGACACAGTCATTGCCTGCTCGGGCGACGGGACGCCGCACGAGATCTTCAATGGCCTGGCGAAGCGACCTGATGCCGGCAGGGCTTTGAGGAAGTTGGCCATTGCCCAGGTGCCGTGTGGCTCTGGTAATGCCATGGCAATCAACTTTTACGGAAGTAGCAAGGCCGCCGTCGCCGCTATCGGAATTATTAAGGGTGTCGTGACGCCGGTTGACCTTGTCTCCATCACCCAAGGTGAAGACAGCAACCGCTACGTGTCGGTCCTGTCGCAGGCGGTCGGTATCATAGCAGAGAGCGATCTTGCTACAGAACATTTGCGGTGGATGGGAAGCAAGCGTTTCGAGGTTGGGCTCGTAATGCGCATCTGGAAAAAGCAGTGCTACCCCTGCGACTTGGCGATCAAGGTTGAAGTCGCAGACAAGGAGGAGATCAAGAGGTTCTACGCCGACAACCTGGACAAGGCTCAAACACCCGAGGTCTATGATAAGATGTATGATCATGAGGGTCTACCTGAGTTGAAGTATGGGACAGTCAACTCGGCCATCAGCTCCGACTGGCAGCAGATCTCTACTGACAAGATCGGCAACTTCTACTGTGGTAATGTGAGTCAAATTTATGCTGAATCCCCAAGCAGGCTGGAGCTTCCCTACAAGCAGCTAACATTCCTGGACAGATGGTATACATGGCTCCCGACGCAGGTTTCTTTCCTGCTGCTCTCCCGTCGGATGGCTGCATGGACCTTGTTACCATCAATGGGGACCTGAGCACTGTAAAGGGGGCCAACGTCTTGCTTTCCATTGAGTCGGGAAACTTTTACAACAGTGAGCACGTGTCATACCAGAAGATCTCGGCGTATCGCATCACTCCACGCAATCAACATGATGGCTACATAAGTATCGATGGCGAGAAGGTTCCCTTTGAGCCTTTTCAATGCGAGATCCATCAGGGACTGGGCAGGGTTCTGACCAGACGAGGCAGATATGAAGCTGCAGGACCCAAGGGCTGGGAGAAATACGCACAAGATGCAGCTGTTGCTGTCGAGGCTCCGAAGGGCAGTGCCCATCGAGTCGCCCCAATGGAGAGCACATCGAGTATCAACAACGGGACCAGTGTCTCCTCAGACCGCCAACAAAGCGCTTCCAAGGTCCAAGCTGTCTAGCTCCCACAGGTAGAATCGAGGAGATCTGGGAGACAATGTACTCGAAGCACATGGAGCTGCGGCTAATTTTGGGATGCCTAGCTAGGCGTGGAGTGTTGTGATACCCAACGATGCTATCAGAAGAACATCTTTACTGTTTGATACTTACTAGTATTTATCTTAATTCAAATCATGTATGCCACATAATATACGTCCTCCATCTCGACCATCTCAGGCTGGTGGCAAGTTCGGCACCAAGCACCCCCACGTGTGGATGTTTGACCAGAGTGGCAGGTACGGTGGGATATTAGATCACAAGGTGCCAACGGTATCAATGACCAATTGCACAACCACCACACAACACACATACGCACCCTCGTTATTACAGCCTCACCCAAAGAGCTGCGCACGCTATAGAATTTAATTCTATAATAAATAAATTAATTTACTGTGATCTAGCGATAGCAGACTTCGTGATAATAGTATTTATTTTTTATATAAGGCGTGTAGTAGTTATCACGGAGGCGCTAAAGTTCTTGAGCAAGATATATGTTCGTATTTAATTAGTTATAAAGTAAGGCTGTAAGTGAGGTTGTAAATAGCTATAAATTTAATCACGACCGCCGCGCCCGGGCGGTTGGCCTAGCTTCACGCCGTGAACGGCGAGGTCGCACCTCTTTATTAACGCTGCCCGCTATAGGCGCCCTTAGCCTCTTCCTAACTGCCTCATAAGGTGCCTTAGCGGGTTCCTTATCGGCTGCTTTATCGGGTGCCTTAGCGAGTGCCTTATCGGCTACTTCGTCGGGTGCCTTAAGGGCGCCGATCTTAGTTAGTAAGAGGTCTATATCATCCGACGCTTTAGATAGGGCCGTGTCGCTACGTGTCCTACCCGCTAGGTCTTATAGGAAGGCTTTAAGGCTGATCGGCTCGTAGGGTGCTGGATTTGGCTTTGATTTAACCCGAATTAAAGCTAGCGTTGATTCCTTTTGCGACCGTTCGCCTAGCGCCGTAGACTTAGCCCTCGACCGCGGCTTCCGTGGCTTTAAGGCAGGCTTTTTAGGGCTATCTTCGATAAATTAAAGCTCAATCTACACGATAACCCGGCTATTACTAATAGCCCACTAGAAATTATTATCTTAGCCTAGTATATCCTAAAGGCTATTATTTTTCAAGGAAACCGATATAAACTACCTAGGCTCTTACTTACCGTTCTTCTAGAAGGACGTGCCGATATATATTATCGACTTATTAAGTATTTTAAGGGTATTATAAAGAATAGAAGGTTTAAGGTATATAGTTAGAAAATCGGCTTTTATAAGGAATCTAAGGTCGGCCCACGAGATAAGTAGTAGATCTATTCCACCTACGGCGAATTAGCTATATTTTAGAATATCTAAATTAGCTTACTTATTAATAAAGAGCTCGAGGCTTTAAAGATACTACCTTAGAGCCTGCGACCGGTAGAATAGACTGGCTAGACCCGGATTTTAAGGCTATAGGGATTTTTAAACGGCGAGATAGGCTTAGCCGGCCTTATAGCGATAATAGCCTACCTTATGTGGCCACGTAGGTTATTAAGGCGATCGCTACGCGTTAAAGATAACGAGGATAATCGGGGTAGCGCTTGTTTAGCGATGCCACGACCTTCCGACGACGCGTAGCCGCTAATTAACGGCGATCTATATATAGTTATAGGCGTTAGAGGGTCGCTGAACGTATCTAGGGCGTCGATCTCGACTAGCTTAGGCTATCGCCGGCTATAGAAAGGGCAGAGTAGCCCGACGGAGGCAGCGCGTATTCTATCGTGTTTTTCGCGTTATAGGTGCGTATCGTAGACCGTGGGAATCGATAGCGGTGGCTCGGGTATTTCTACCACTAAAATAGACGTTAAAACACATAGCCGAAAGTAAGAGATTAATTAGACCTATTGTTTAATATAATACCGCTGGTTAGTAGGGAAAGAACGTAAGAAAGGGCTATATTCGCGGATATTATGTGGTATTATAGGGGGGAAATTATAGTAGGTCTAGTAATATAAGGATTATATATATATACATAGGCCCGTCGCGTAAGGCTTTAAACACTACCCTATATAGCGGTGAAATAAAGCTTTTCGCGATCTATTCTATATTATCCCCTTCCTCGATAGCCTGGCTTATTTATGCCTGAAATTCGGGCGGTATCGCGTTACTATAGAGGCTTAGATCGTCGAGGTAATTCTATTATAATAGACGTTAGTATTCGGTAGCGCTACTAGTATGAACTTATGAGATAGCTAAGATAGGCTGTACGCCGGAATTTTAGTGCTTTTCGATAATCTCGCGAAGCTTTAAATAAAAGCTAATAAACGGCCTTTTAAGGTTATCCTCTTCTGCTAGGTTAGCCTCGAAGCCAAGCCCTTAGAGCTATACCTTATACTAAGCCTTTGTCTCGGCGGGTAGTAGACTATCGATATCTATTGTCTCGAGAGGCTCCTATATTTCGCGAAGAAGCTACTACTATAGGCTATCGTCGTTATTATCGAAAGGAACGCCCTAGTCCGGGTTAGCGGTTATATAATATAAATCCCTTAGTATACTAGATCTAATATTAGGTCGGTTCTTCTAGTTACGGATAATATACCTATTCTATAGATAAACAAAGTTAGTAAGTTTATCGCGGATTATCTCGCCGTAGATAGCGTAGACGGCTACCTAATCGACGAGGCTATCTTCGCGGAAGAGGCTATAGCCGATTAATTCGTTAAAGAAGATAATCTAGCGGTCTATAACGCTACGCCGTAGCTACCGCTACTAAGACTCGATCCTCACGTTCCTTATGCTTAGGCTATATAAATAATAGCTATCTAGCCGATCGCCTTAGGCATAATAATAAATATTTCTATCTTTATCGGTATATTTAACTTTCTTAGGGCTAGCTTTAGCGAGTGACGCCTGCGCCGCTACCTATAGCGGCGTCTCTATGCCGTGGTTAGATCTCGTGAAAAAGGGCCGCTTTTGTAGGCGCCGGACGGCCTTAAGATATTGTTTTAACGTGCTAAAAGACGTTATTACTAATCGGCCCACGTAAAACTATATAATATAGCGGGAATAGGCGTCGATATAACCGTAAATCTAGAAGCCGACCTTCCTAAGCTTTTTATAGCTATCGAGGGACTATAAGAAGTTCGGTCCGGGCACGCGAAAGTCGCCTCTTTGCTTAAAGTTACTATCGCGGCGGCTAGCGACTTCCTCTAGAAAAGCAGCCCGATAAATATCGTATAGACGGCGCTATAAGACTATAATTTGCCCCTTTTAACGAATATATTAGTATAGCAAGCCCTTGCTAAAGCTCAAGGCCGCGCCGCTCCTCTAGAGGTCTTAGTAGAGGAATTCGATAGTATTATCGAGCCTCTCTTATTATTCTTTAACGGTCCTAACCCGGCGTTTTATACCGTGCTGCTAGCGGACCTTCTTTATAGCCGAGAGGTAGGCGTGGAAGCCTCCTTAATAAAGCTCCCGTAGAATCGATATATCGGATAGCCCGAAGTTAAAGAAGAGGTATTTAATCCGATCGATTAAGGCGTCCGAGATATCTAGCGCCTGGTGTCTTATATCTAAGCCCCACGCCTTTAGCTAACGTAGCAAGGTCCGTCTATTAATAATAGGATCACTAGCTTCTTATAGCCGTAAATTAGTATCTTCGAGAATATTATTAATTAGGGTATTTAAGAAATACTAGCCGTAAATATAGTCTTCTAAGATAGTTAGGGTCTAGCGGTGTTACGACCCAACATGCGACCGCATGCGCCGCCATGCGGCCCGCACGTGATATAACGCATAACCCACTCTTTTTCACCAGTCACTTTAGATTATCTATAAAACACTATAATCCGGATTATCGCACTTATCTTATAAGCCTCATAATCCACGGGTATTATTCGCTTCATACAAAGATCCCCTTAGTATATAAGAAGCCTAGCTTTACCATAGTTAGTCTCTACCAGCTCCTTAGCTATTAATACAATTATCTACGCAAGATCCACTATCTCGCACATAGACTATAACCCGACCGCTTAAGTTAACGACATCCTAGTATACTTAGTTTAAACCCGACTTCTATTCTATCTACCCGGTAGCTAGTCTAGACCCGAACGTCATATATTAATAGCTCTTATTTAGTGCACTACCGTGTCAAGTACTTAAGCAATACAACACCATGGCCGATATAGAGAATAATAACGTTAGGGACCTTAGCGAGACGATTAAGCCTAAGTCACCTAGACCGTTCGATAGTAACCTAGGATAACTAAACGGGTTCTTAACTTAGCTCAAGATATACCATCGACTATTCCCTACCAAGCTCGCCGATAACATAGATAAGATCCTTCACGCAGGAATATGTCTCACCGGCACGGCCTTAGCGTAGTTCGAACCACGCATAAGGGATTTTATAGAGACTACGGCTAACCTCTAAGACGACGAAACTTAAGCTATATTCGCAAGCTTCGAAGGTTTCGAGAACACTATTAAGGATATCTTCGGAAATATAGATAAGAACCGGGTTAATATTAAGACCCTACGAACCCTAAAGCAAACGGGATCTACTACGGACTACGCATCAAAGTTTCGATAATTATCCAATAGACTCGGATAGGACGACGAACCCCTTATAACCTACTTCTTTAATAGTCTAAAGTTAGAGGTCTAGGAGTAACTCTACGACAAAGACATACCTAAGTCCCTCACGGAGTATATCACGAACGCGATTAAGATCGATAACCGACTATACCTAAAGCGCAAGATATTAGGAAAAGGGAGGAATATAAATTAGTCGTACTTAAACTTTAGAAATAATAGTAATAGAGGACGTCGCTACTATCTAAACCAAGGACGCCCCCGATAGTAGAATATAGTATAGGTATATACGACAAACCTAGGACCTATAGACCTAGACGCCATATAACGATAACTCGCCGCGATAGACAATAATAAGAAAAACTCAACCTGCCACAACTACGGCAAGCTAGGTTATTAGAAGCACGAATACCGCTCACTAAAGAAAGGGCGAAGCCAGGGCTAGAGACCAGTGCCTAAAGGTAAGCCGAAGTAACTAAATATAACTAAGTCCGGCTACGATACGAAGTACCCAAGCTAGTCTAAGGTATAATACCCTAACTAAGTAGCTAACACGGAAAAAATACTAAAGAAGGTCAATAAGCAACCTATAAACTAACCAGTGGCGCACGAAGCCCTATACTAGTCAGGATACTATAATAATAACTACTATACCCACAAAGGCGGCAAGGAAGAATCGGGATAGTTTCTAAAAGCCCCGAAGGCAAGGACCCTTACTATTATATAGAAAATCACTATAACCCCTAAGGTTAGCGATAATTCGGGAAGCGATATAACCGATACCCTAGACTACGAAGAAGAACTACTATAGAAGAAAAAGATACTCGAGACTAACCTACTATATAGACGAGCAACCCTACGAGAATAGATAAAAGTAGCGATAGATCGATACGACCCCCTGCCGCAAGGAGAAGACCTCTAGATAGTTATCCCCGCTTAGACGCTAGATAGAGGAATTAACTAAGTAATAAACCGAAGAATAGTCTTAGGAGACGACCCACGTATATACCTAGATACGCTAAAACACTACGAACTCTCATAGATCTCTTATATATACTACTTTTATAGAATATATATACCTAATAAAAGAAAGCATTAAGTCTACCTAATTAAGGGACTAGCCACCCGCGTTATCAACGACCTATACGAAAAGCATAAAGCAAAGTTCTACGAATATATACACGTAGAACCTAGCATAGGATATATAATGCTAAGGTAGTTAGCAAAATGCCCCGAAGTATGCGCACGAGACTAGAAAACGTGGCGCGGATGTTAGTTAGTAGACTATCTACGACACGCTAAGGTAAAGGTATTTAATTAGTATAGAACTAGGGAATAAAAAGAGATAGAAGAGCTCCGGCGATACGAGAATACCATAAAGGCATTACTCGGTATTAAGATAGTTAAGAGCAAGGAATACGCCTTAAGCTACGGATAAGGGTGTAAGGGATACGAGAAGCACCCTAACGGTATAAGATTGCCGTTCGACCCTACCGAATAAGCGGATTAAGACTATATTAGTAAAGGAAAGACAAACCACGAAAGATATACTAGAGCGAAGGAAACGCTATACCTACGATATAGGATCGAGGCACGAGAATACCTTATTCCGCAGGGAAAAGCATACACGCAGTATGTTATATATAGGCACTTCGAAGGATATATACTAGACTACGGAGTCTACTACTATAGGTATATATATCACCTATACGAAGAAAAAGGAAAACGATATCCCTCGGCATACCTAGAGTCGTACGATAGTAGCTACGCATACGACCCTAAGGATAATAATATTAATATAGAATACTACCCGTTAAAAAACTATTAATATCGCCTATAGAAAGGGCATAGGACGACGAAGGAAACCTAAAGACCCTTTACTCCGTGGAGACAGACGGAGGATAGAAAACGGTTTTAGAAGTCTAGATTAACGAATATTACCTACGAGCACTATTAGATAGTAGGGCAATAGGTAACTATATCTTACTAGTAGTAGTTAACCGATATATACTACTATAGAATCACAAGACTCGGGTATATAAGCTTTTTAATATTAAAGGATAAAGTTTCGATTATAATAATAGAACTATCGACCGCGAGACCGATTATCTCGACGCAACGATATAAGGACACTATAAGATAATCGTCTTCGATATTATAGACTTATATAAATACGATATAATACTAGGTCACCTATAGTTAATAAGAAGTAATCCGGTAGTCGATTAGCGCACTGGCTAGTTAGCGTGGATAGATACAACAACGCGATAATCACTATTTAACTAGAAAGAAGCGAATATTCGCGACGACTTAGCCTCTAAAGGATCTTTACCGAAGGATATAAGCGAGCCGAAGTAGGCAAAAGCCGTAGTACTAACCGAGAAGGCTATACAACCGGGTATACGATATAAACAAGGAAAACGAATCCTCGCTAATATTATACAAAAGATATTTAAAGCAAACTAAGCCCTATAAGAAGAAAGAAAAAAGAAACCTATAATAGAAGAAGAACGAATAAAGAATATACCGCTAGAATACCGAAAGTATAGTAGGTTATTTAAGGAAACCCTCGAAACGGGTATTCCGTAATATAGTTAGTAGGATCACGAAATCTATCTTAAAACTAGAACCTCGACTAAGTTCTATAAGCTCTATAACCTTAACGAGAAGTAACTTAAAATATTACGAGAATATATCGACGAAATACTTAAGAAAGGCTATATTCGAACCTCTACCTCGGAAGCAGGATATCCCGTTATATTCGTGCTAAAAAAGAATAGGAAGCTATGGTTAGTCGTGGACTACCGGTAGCTTAACGATATCACGGTCAAAGATAGGACGCCCCTGCCGCTTATCAATAAGCTTAAGGATAGACTCCACGGCAAGAACTAGTTCACCGCTCTTAACCTAAAGGGAGCCTATAACCTAATCCGTATAAAGAAGGGAGACGAGTAGAAAATAGCTTTCCGCACTAAGTTCGGTCTATTCGAGTATTTAGTAATGCTATTCGGCCTTACTAATGCTCTAGCTACCTTCTAACGAATGATCAATAACGTGCTTAGAGAGCACCTAGATATCTTCGTTATAGTATACCTAGACGATATTCTAATCTTCTCGGAGACCCTTAAGGAATATAAGAAACACGTCTATTAGGTACTGAAAACACTTTAAGATACGAACCTCTTAGTTAACCTAGAGAAATACGCGTTTTATATATAAGAAACCGTATTCCTCGGATACACGATCCGACTAAACGAAATCCTAATAGAATAAGTAAAAATCAGCGTAGTTAAGGACTGGCTAGAACTAAAAAACAACCTCAAAGAAGTATAAGCATTCGTAGGATTCGCGAACTACTACCGACGCTTTATACGAGACTTCGGCAAGATCGTAACACCACTCACGGAACTTATAAAGGGTAAAAAGGAATTCTACTTCGGAGAGGAATAGAAAAAGGCTTTCGAGACGTTGCGAGATAATATTCTATTAAATACTATACTCACGACCTACGACCCCGAGAGGCCACTCGAACTAGAAACCGACGTATCGGACTACGCTATAGGAGCACAAATTAGCTAACGAGACGATAATAATAACGTACGACCAATCGCCTTCTTTTCGAAGAAACTTCATAGCGCGGAACTAAACTACCCTATTTACGATAAGGAATTCTTAGCAATTATCGCCGCTATTAAAGAATTCAAGTATTATATACTAGGGACGAAGTTTAGGACTAAGGTTTACACCGATCACTAGAATATCTCCTACTTCGCTACGACATAAGAACTTAGCTCACGATAAGTACGATACGCTGAATTCCTAGCCGAATACGATATTAAGATTATCTATCGGAAGGGATCGGAGAATGGTAGAGTAGACGCGCTTAGCCGCCGACCAGACTACGATATAGAAGTACTAAAGGCCAAGGGCTAGATATTTTAGAGAAATAACGAAGGAAACTACGTATAAATAGCACTTAACCTCCTTATATTTAGAGTAGAAGTAGATACTATACACTACGATAAAATACTAGATTAGATGTCTAAATATAATAAGGAAATACCTACGGACTGCGCGATAGAAATAAGAAAAGGACCCACTAGGAATAGATTACTTTAGATACTACCGCCGCTACGCGATAAAATCTTAATTAATATTTATACGTATCCTACGGCAGGACACCAAGGAGTTAGAAAGACTCTTAAACGAATACGACGAACGTACGATTACTAAGGAATTAAGGCAGACGTCGCGCGTATCGTCGGATAATACGAAGATTACGCACGTAGTAAGGCTACCCGGCACAAACTATATAGAGAACTAAAGCTACTACTAGTGCCTTTAAGACTATAGGAATTAATAGCCTTCGATTATATCACGAAGCTACCTAAGTCAAAGGAACCAGGATCTAACGTCGAATATAATAGTATATTCGTTATCACGGACCGAATAAGCAAATTCGGATATTTCCTACTATATTAAGAAGCAATAGACGCAGAGATACTTACATATACGGTGCTCAAACATATCGTGGCTAACCACGGCCTTCCGGAAGAAATCATTTCGGATCGAGGGACGACATTTACCTCGAAATTTTAGCAAGCCTTAATAGCTTAACTCGGAACTAAACATAAGCTTAGTATAGCTTACTACCCTTAGACGGATAGACAAATAGAAAGGTTAAACTAGATATTAGAATAGTACCTACGGTACTATATTAACTATAAATAGGATAATTAAGTCTCGAAGTTACCACTCGCCTAACTCGCCTATAATAGTGCACCTACGGAATTAACTAAGATCTTACTATTCTACGCGAACTATAGATACGAACCTAAGTTTAGTAATAAGATACCAAGGGATAGACTACTTACTAAAAAAGCTATGCTAGAAGTAGACTAGTTACGCTTACTACACGAATATATAAAGAAATAACTCGAATTCGTACGCATACGAATATCGAAGTACTATAATTAGAAAAGATCGAAGGGACCGATCTTTCGGAGGGGAGATATAGTCTACTTACTACGCAAAAACTTCATAATAACTCGACTTTTACTAAAGCTCGACTACAAAAAACTTAGACTATTTAAGATTAATAAAGTTATCTTAGACACTAACTATAAACTTTTACTACCCTTAAGTATAAGAATATACCTAGTCTTTTATATCTTACTACTCGAAAAGGCACTATAAAACGTAAAAACAAACTACGAACTAGAAGTTCTTAAAGAACTCTACGAACTAGAACGAATCCTCGACAAATAAATAATTAACGGAGAAGTTAAGTACTTAGTTAAATAAAAAGGCTATGCGAATAGCGAAAATATATAGGAACCACCTAAACACCTAACGAACTACTAGGACAAGGTCCGCCGTTTCTATCGCTCTAACCCGACGCCTAGGCATACTATAAGGCAGACATAGTAAAATCCTCCATAAACAAGGGCTCCGGGGGACCACTGCCAAAACACTCCTCCTAATTTTCTATGAAATCTAGAGTCACTAGACCATCTATCGAAGAACGAGCTACGAAATTACTAGATATAGAGGCATCCGATTAGCGAGTACTCTCACGCTCGGCCTCCTCACGCTCGACACGCTCTAGTTCCTCCATACTATCGATACCACGAGACACGGCTCGTATTATCTTTTCAAACCACAATTTCTTTTATTTTCGAAGACGCTCTACCTTAGCGTCTATTATATAACGAGCTTCCTCCGCCTTTTCTAATTTAGATTCGAAGCGGGTATATTACGTAGTAATTCGACGTAATTGCTATAGCGAAAGCGCTTTAATATCGCAATAAGAAAGGTTAAGACGGACGCACTTAAAATAGCGCGAAGAATCCTCCTCGGAAGCAATATATTTACGATCGTTCTTTTCGCAAGTAGAATAAGTATTCTTTATTTTTACGGAATTCAGGAACACGACCTCGAGAAGAGCGTCACGTTATTCGGTTTTTTAGGAACGAAAATTACGATTTTTCGTAACGCGGTCTAGTATTTTAATCAGCATACCGTAGGAAGAAGGAGCAAGAAGCAAGGAACGCATATCACGGGAACCAACACGGTTTTAAGATCTTAGGATAAGATCCTAGGAGAGGAGATATTATGTTACGACCTAATATACGACCGCATGCGCCGCCATACGGCCCGCACGTGATATAACGCATAACCCACTCTTTTTCACTAGTTACTTTAGATTATCTATAAAACACCATAATCCGGATTATCGCACTTATCTTATAAGCCTTATAATCCACGGGTATTATTCGCTTCACACAAAGATCCCCTTAGTATATAAGAAGCCTAGCTTCACCATAGTTAGTCTCTACCAGCTCCTTAGCTATTAATATAATTATCTACGTAAGATCCACTATCTCGCACATAGACTATAACCCGACCGCTCAAGTCAACGACATCCTAGTGTACTTAGTTCAAACCCGACTTCTATTCTATCTACCCGGTAGCTAGTCTAGACCCGAACGTCACAAGCGGGCTATTAGACGAGGGGCAGTCCATAATACTAGCGCTCTTTTAAGCGTGATTTTTAACATAGCATTCCCACCGTCACTAACGATCGTATTATTTAGAAATTCAAGAATCTAAGTCGCTAAAAGGCCCTTATTACGTGTATCTAAAATTAAGGCCTAATAATCTTCGATATTCGTTCGTGGCGGTATATTAAAAAGTATATAGGTTATAAAGTGTGGGAGGGGCCACCGGTGTGGTGTCGTTGCACTGCGGGGGTTGATACCGTTGGCACCTTGTGATCTAATATCCCGCCGTAGCAGGCGCCTTGGTCGAGGTACCTGCTTACCCGGAGCGCATTGCTCTTCATACAACCCCACAGCTTCGTGTTTAGTTCGTCAACACACTCACAAGCATCAACGCGCGTCAACCGGACCATCCGTTTATGGAAGCGTTGGCATTGTTATCATAGCCTGAGCTGAATGCTGCGGCCAGCGGCCAGCGCCAGCATCAGCATGTCCAAGAAGTTCGGTCGCCTTACATCGGGGCCTTGGGGCAGGCTCAAGCCCGTGGATCAAGAGTCGCTCGACAGCATGGGCCTGGTCTCGAAAGGCGATGATCGGTAAGTCGTCTGTTTCAGCACCTAAGGCTGGCTCAACGTATCCACACAGTATCTAAGAAACGGCAGACTGAAAGACGAAATCACACAAGAGAAGTACTTTCGTAAGATCATGGAGAAGTACATGATCTTCTGCGTAGATGCTGCAACAGGTGACGAGCTGAGCCGACGATTCGCAGCTCTGGAGTTGGCAGAGGGAGCAGGACCGCTCTCAGCACCAACAGCTGCGCCCTTGCGAGGAAGGAGCAGAGCAGAAACCCCCAACATGAAGCCGGATGCAGAGGAGCACCCAGAAGAATCGCCGGATAAATTCGAATCCAAGACCAACATAGCGGTTGCTCCAAAGAGCAAGCAATCTGCAGTTGTTTCTCGCAGCACAGAAAGGGAGTCCACAACAATTTCGACCTCCTCAGAGACAGCGCCTCGGCCGTCTTCGGAAAAGTTGGCAGATCCGGAGAACACCAGGGCACTTTCGGACATTTTGATGGCTCTCCGAAAGCTGCGTGAAGGTATAGTAGCCTCGAAGCGGGTCGATGATTTCGCGAACCAAGCCTATCTTTTCTGCGTCCGGTTGAGCATACTCGTTCGCCATCCTGAGTCGTACCATCCCGCCATACTGTGGCTCCTTCAATGGCTTCACCCGCAAAATGCTCTCGAGTCCATGACAAAAGAGGAAATTGTTGGTTATCTCGTTCTCGACACAGCATGCCGTAGAAAGGAGCTCACAGAGGCGTTCATTCTCGCCAAGAAGTATCAATTGAGGAGTGCCAAGGTCTACGCCGTGCTCCACGCACTTGTCCATGACAACTGGGTCCGCTTTCGGAAGCTCAAGGGTGAGGTGGACGGTCACAAAGCAAGGATCATGGAGTTTGCGGAGAACGACATGCGAATCACGACACTGAAGGCTTTTGGGAGGACATACATGAGCGTGAGAGTGGACTTCTTGGAGGCAATGACAGACAAAACGTGGCCCGAAATACAGAAAGAGGATGAATGTGGCTGGCAAAGAGAAGGAGATTTGGTCATTATTCGAAAAGTCAAGGGCAAGGCCCCGGCCTGAGGGTATCGGGACACGTAGGGTCTTGCGAATTGGCGGCTCGATGAAAACCTGAGTATATGGCTAAGCTCTGAAAGCGAGTCTACTACTGTCACAGGGTCTTGGCAACTTTCTCTCTGATCAAAGAGGAGACGCAGGTACTCATTGTATTCTCCCATGGAAGCATTGTGGGTGATTGAGGTGTTCGACCTTCATTGAGGCATTCGATAGCAATATCCTGTTCTCGAAACATACGAAACCGAGGCTCAGAGAAATCATCGGGCATCTCGTTGTGCACACTCGCTTCAAATCCTGGCCATCCGATATCACCACTCACCAGGTGGCGTGCCAGCAGTCAGGTAGCCACATATGATTCCTTCTTCTCTTTCTTATCTCCTCCTTCCTCCTCTCCTTCCTTCCTTCCTCCCCCCACCCGTCCCTGCCTCCTGCCTTTTCTTCCGTTGACAGCTATCGCTGTCCGTGGCTAGCACGTGCCTTCCATTACCTTACCCAAGATCACAAAATTTGCACTGCTGCTGCAAGTTTATATTGATACTACAACTCCACCTCAGCTCCTTATATCACACTAAACATCATGACGCCGCTGAAGAAGAAGCAGAAGACCTCAGAAGAAGGCCGCGGCGCATCTTCGGCGCTCCTCAGCGATTCTCGAGCCGGGTGGCTTATTAAGTACGTTTCTAAATGAAGATGAAGCCAATACTAACGTTGCCAGAAGCGCTGAACAATCTATAGATCTTATTGCCAGCGGCGAAGTCCTTGTGGCTCATCGAGATATCCTCACATGCTGCTCCGAGTATTTCAAACGTTGCTTCGAAGATACATGGGTCGAAGGCCAGAGAGGATCGGTTACATTCGATGATATCGACCCGAAATATCTAGCACTTTTCATCGGCCTCGCATATTCGCATTCTTCGATCGTCTCGCTGACGCCTCCCACTCCGCAAACCGACCCACAACCAAGCAACAAACGCACTCCGATCAAAGACCTCATTGAGGTTCATAAGCTGTGTGATCGGTTCATCTGCCTAGCGCTGGCCGATTATATAGTTGGCTGCATATATACGTGCATCAGCGACGCGCACCGCACGCTTTTTCGCTTCCAGCTTGACACAGCACACCAGAAGGCTGTGATGCGTGAGTTTGCAGATGCATACGAGCCGTTGGGGAACGGGGCTGTCCATAAGGCGATAGCCTCGACACTGATACAGTACTTCTGTGAGGGAGTCAGTTTTGAGGCTTGGGAACAACACGTCGATGAGATTGCGGATAGAATGACATTCGTGGTTAGAGTCTCACAAGAATTTGCCAGAAAGCTCAAAACGCAAGTCGACGGAAGGAAGATGAAGCGACGAGAGCTCAAAGCGGCGGAACAGTAAGGACTGGTTTCCAGCGCTCGGGTTGATTTGGTAGCGTCGTGGACTCCTGGGTGCTGGACTTCTCCTGGCTCCCTCACCCCTATTACATCAAAGAGCGGTTATTCTCAAGCACCAATCAAGCAAAAGCAGTGATCCAATGGCGTGCCACTCCAGATTAGCCTCAATATGTTTTCTCATACCTTGTAAAGCCGCCGGCGTCCGCTCCATGAGTCCACATCCCCATCGGTGGAGGAAGATTGAGTCTCATGAGGCATGTAAGTCAAAAACAGAACCTCATATATGGAAGCCGGCAAAAGGTTACAGCAATGTCAACCTGATAACGTTTATCTTGTTCCACATAGGTTGATGCCTTGAGCCTAAGATTGGCCTTTGGATAGATCCCCGTCGAACAGTTGTACAGCCCCCAGCACCTGAATTTGAACACGGGTCCTCAACATATGCAATGCTCTTGCGGCTGCACTGCCATCTCGAACCCGTCAGGATCAGACAAACGGAAAGACAAAGTCAAGTGGGCGGAGACTGTGAAGAATACTAATGCTGCAGTCTTGCATGACGATTGCTACTGCGCAGTCGCGAGATGCGCAGATCACCTGGACTTTCAGGGGAGGAGGTGGCGAGATGACTTGATGGTGTCCAGGAGGCGGATTGGGACTAAGGTCGAACTTGAAGGCTTTTTAGTCAGGCGGTGCCTCAAGGGTATCAGGATTGGTGGGCAAAGGGGCGAAAAAGGGGCGCTCACATCTACAAGGCATTAATTAAGATGCGTTACATACGGCGGCTTTACGCCCTCCCAGGGGTTCACTGGTGGCGATGGTTCATGGGTCTTCTTCGCATACCAGCAAAGGTCAAGACGAGGATGAAGTGGGATAGTTCACCAAGGATCACGGACTGGGTATTGAGCTCACTGTTGGTAATGCTATTGGCGTGACTGCTGCCTTTGTTTTACCACGTCACGTACAGCGCCCTGCGCCGCTTCAATAGCTCGCGACCTTGACCGGCGCCTTTCCCATTGGCTGTTTCTGGGTCCTGTGGTGAGATGCGGCGATGAGGCTGACGCAGAACTCAGATATCTGCGCTCCAAAGCGTTCCTCGCGTTCGACAGCTTCGACCCGGGACAAGCACTATTCGCTGGCGGATGAGTTAGGGGCCACGATGCCTATTCGGGCCGCTGGCCAAAGCGATCGCGAGGCTTGTTCCGTTCTGTGCGCCAAAGTTGTTTCGTCGAGTCGTGGTTTGATGCCATGGACTTGTATGCAAATATCGTTTCAAGAGCTGGTCCTTCAGCTGGTGATGATGACCCTCATAAAGACGACGCTAGCCGATAATAAACGAACGCCATATGCAATGCGACTGTGCCCGCTCATCAACCAGCATTTGTTCAAATCGATGCGTGCTTCCTGCCTCCTCGAACGTTGCGGGCGAATATCATTTCTTCTCATAGTGTGCCACGGCCTGTTCCAGCTCTTCAAGTGTTGAGCGTCCACCATAGACGTCTGCCAATGCTTCGTACTGCCGCCTTCGTTCGAGGTCCATTTGCTCGGCTTGGCGGGCCTCGGCTAAGCGGCGATCACGCGCCTGCAGCACGTAGGCGTTGATGCCGTATCCTGCCACAGCCAGGGCGGCTACTGACGTGAGCCTTTTCAATCGTGAGTATAGACGTTCGGGAGGCGAGCGAAATCCTTGGTTAAGCAAAAAAATACGTACCATCGCGACGGCATTCGTCGTCGGGTGGAATAATGCAAATGGAATTCAGCGAGATGCGCCGGGTGGACCTTGGTCGCAGTTGAGAAAGGTCGGGGGTGACGTTGCTGCACCATCGAGACGTGCGGTTCGCGCAGTTTAAAGCTTGAGGAGGTGGTTGATGGGTTGAGCCTTGTTTAGCCGGGTGCTCTCAATTGATGTCCCTACTTACGTATCCTAACACGGGGTAATTGCAACGAGGGGGCGCGTCCAAGTTCACTTATACAGACGACCTACCGACCAACCGGGAGCACTCGGGAGGCTTCGGCTACAGCTAGAGCGGCGCGTGTCGGTCTCCGCAGGCTTCGGACATAGCATTCTCGCTGTTGGACCACCGAGGTGACGTCTTGTTCGCGATCTTGCCCGCGGGATAAGGTGATTCTTTGGCGGATAAATGCACAATATTCAAGGTCACACCCTCGTTTCTGCGCCATGGAGGGCGGGGGGCAGGTGATTCTGCACGCAGCGTCATGCCACTTTGTATCTACCGTCGCTGAAATAGTCAAGTAACAAGACAGCAAGCTTCATGTTCCATTGCGCTGAGGGAAACCGTCCTGCTTTCCAACTGCTTGGCGGACGAGCTCCAGTCTTTGGTTAGAGGTTAGATCAATCAGGTCTTTTGTTAGATGGGTTCAACCGCCTGCATGTGCGCGGTGATATCACCCGCAGTGTTCTTGTTCGTGGTCCTCGTCGTCAGAGCTTGTCCACGCATCTAACTCTGCGTCTTCAAAACTTTCGAGGGGCCCGCCGGTTACGTCCGATGTTGCGTTACAGCCATATCCAGTGAAGACCTCCTCCGTCCGGCCACCGCCGCCTGAGTCTATGGCAAGCTCACTTGGGCCAAAAGCCAGACTGCCGGGCGTCGAGTCTTGACCTTGGAGCCTGCATGCCGAATACGCGTTGATCCATTGTTGCCAAACCTCATTGACCTGCATGTCACTCAAGATCCGCAAGTAAAAGGCCTTCGAGGCAACCATGTCAACGAAGTTGACTAGAATCCCACAATAGGCTTCTGCAACAGCGTTCGGAGAGCCAAAATCCCAAGGAAACCCTCTACTCAATCCATACCGTCGCCAAGTCTCGGCGGTGCAGACGAACTGGACTACCAGCTGTCGGAGCGTCCACCGCCGGGGTGAACCGTATTCCTCGCAACCAAAGAACTCATGAGATAGAGACACCGGGGTCCTGCTCAAGGTAGACAAGACAATTTGGGTGATTTGGTGTTGCAGCTTGGCCACAGAACGTGCAAAGTTCGTAGCCTTTAGCTCTATCTTGTTGTCTCTGCACTGCTTCCAGAACTGACCCAACGCCCCATGAATGACAGGCGACTCCAGGAATGCCTCGAGCAGCGCACGATGGCTCTGGTCCACGTTCACGCCCCAAAAGTGCTGAGCTATGGCGTTGACGAAAGAGACGCTTCTGCCACCGGGATCCATCATTTGCGAATACCTTTTCGTCAGAACAGGCAGGCTATGGAGGTCAGTGTACAGGCAACGGCGATTGTAACACTTCTTGCCCCAGCATTGCTGCCATCCATAAATCGGACGACCATGCTTGACCTGCTCGTCGATTTGACGCCAGTAATCAGCGTGACGACGCCGCAGGCTGCGCTCAACTTGCACGGGTACAGGCCCTTTCCCAGGTGCTCTCATCTTACTTGAGCGGTCAAGAAGACTTGGGTCTCGGTCCTGTCTCGGTAGCTCGAGCATCAGCTGCCTGAGTAGTTGCGTATATTGTTGCTTCGTCGATCTGGTCTGAGCACCTGCTGGGACAGATATTCCACGACTCAAGCTCGAAGATCGTGTCTGGTTCGACGTCCATGATTCTCCTCCAAGCCATGAGCTTTGCATGCCATCGAAGCTAGTTCTTGTAGACATGATGTTTTCGAGACCAACAACGTGTCGGTGCCGGTGGCGTTGATGGGATGATGATTTTGCCAAGTTTTGTCGGGCATCACACTACCGTGCTATCACAGGGTAAAGCCACAGCACTGTCACGCCATGGGGTCATACCGGGTATAAATACCGACACCCTAAGGGCTTTGACATTGTGTCGCGAGCTTCGGCCGTCCTCGTGTACAAAGGTGGTTTTGTCGTGCGACCGACAAAGAGACAATGGATGGATGGATGAAGGATAGTAGTTGTCCCTGTATACAGCCCTGTGCAATACTCAGGCCATACAGCCCGACAATATCTGCTCAATTGGCACCGCTTCTAGCAAGGACTGTGGTCAGCTAAGACAGACCAGCGCTAGCGACTTTGTCGAGAACTTACGGTACGTACTTCAGAAGTTCAGTGTAGGGTAACTTAGACTGAGCCTAAATGCATGCGCCTGAGATTGGTTGGCGCTAATTAGCAGCCACCCGATTAGTCCATCATTCACCTCCCGCGCCTCGTCAAATACCTTATGGCGAGCATCATCAATACAACCTTTCTGCTAAGCTCGCTGACCGCGTGGCCATTCCCCTTCCGTCGGCTTGCCTCGTTTCCGCCCGCATCGCCGTCCCCCGCTGATCCCTGGAGCAGCCAAAGTACTTGGCGAACTCATCAGAGGGCAGGTTGATACTTCAACACCGTGACTGTCATTAGCCGCGATCGCCTCCACCTATTACCTGTTAAACCTACCGGCCCTCCAGACCGCGGATTGCGACATATCTTTTGCCATCTACCCACCACTTCGTTCCGATTCCGCTGTACCTTTCCGAAGCAGCTTGCGATGACCGCTGCATTGAGTCACTACTGGTTCTGAACCCAAATTATTCTCGTGGCCGTCAACGAAGTGCTAGGGTCGGGTATGGCCTTACACTCTTGAAGCCTTGAGCCAGACAACTGTTCTCGACGCATTTGCTTGCACTCCGCGAGTTTGTCCACTCTCCAGGGCCCCGGTTGTCGTTCACTATGGTATGCGATTATAACAGTATGTCTCAGACAGCAGATCCGCTGACATTCGTTTAGGGCTGCTGCTTCTCCCGCTCCTCCGGGCCCAACTCACCCTACCCGGGAGGTGACTTGACGACGTCCGCCGGTGCGATCAACCCGCCGCCTCTCACTCTTCCCGAAAGCGCACAAAGCGCCGCTCGACGAGGGCATGCGGGCGCCAACACGGCGAGTAACCATCGATCCGCCGGGAACCAAACGCTCGCCGACAACTCCCGAAGGCATAGCCGACAGCAGCGGCCGCTCGACCAGCACATCAACAAGCCCCTGAAGCCCTTTTCATGGATCTCGAAAGACCGGCTGTGGACGCGCCGGGAGCTGGCGCAAGAGCGTCGGGATTTCTTCGACACACGTGTGACAGGCAGAGCAGAGATCTGGCAGACCATACATGCTGCACTCCAGGCCATGTGGGAAGACCCAAATGGGGCGGATGGCGTGGCGCTGGCGCAGACGATCCTTTCGGCCGCAGAAATCTCGTTGCCTACCGGGAGTCTTGCCAACGGTGTGTACGATTCCTTGGGCAATTACTACCCTCTGCCACAGTACATTGTGTGCGATCCCAACAATGTCTCAGAGGACAGCGATGTCAAGGGCGAGCTTCCAACGGGTGTGGACGACCCACAAGCCGAGGATATCTCGGAAGACATGGAGAAAGACAAACACGTCGTGGACGTGACCCCTCAAGTTACTCTTCGTGCGAGGTTGAGCGAGAACGCCAGAGACTACCAGATCATGATTAGCCCATCCGAGACTTCCCGGAGCGTTGCAAGGAAAATCGCAAACAAGGCATCCTTGAGCGCAGACAAAAGCATCCGAATCGCGTACATGGGCAAGATCTTGAAGGGGGGCGCGTCCCTCGCATCACAAGGGTGGCAGGAGGGGCATATTGTCAATGCTCTTGTCTTTGATCACAAGGCATGATAGGCTGTCCCTGTCGCTCTGTTCCTTTATTTTTCCTCACGAGGGTGCAATCTACAGCGTCAATGGAGTTGGGAGTCTAGCGGTGCCCATCGTCGGTCACAGGGGCCTGTCTTCTTATTGATTCACTCTTTCAGTTCAGGATTTGTTCTTTGTTACATGCACAAACGGACCATAATGATAGTACAGATTGGCGTGGATTTATAGTGGCAATGGCGTTTTCCTACGTTTCCAGTTTCCCCATCGCCCTTCATTTGGGATGGTCGTCGTCCTCGGTGGAATGTGTGCCAGCTCTCTGTAACCTACCCATTCCGCTGGGGAAAGGGCCAGTTTTCATTAAGAAGCTGATTCAGCCCCGGTCGATCTAAGCAGAGGACCCAATCTTATTCAGCCCTTTCAATGACCCTAGGCTGAGCGCCAGGCCCTGCGACCTGCTTCTTATCCGGACGAAACCAGTAACAGGGCCGTCGTCGCCCTCCTTTTCAATGCTGAGGTTCGCCAGTGCATCCTCGCCTTTTGATTGTTAGCTTACACGACTGGTGGTCCTTTCGAAACGGAAGCATGACATACCGAATACGCTCCGCGCATAGAGATTAGCACTCAAGAATTGGCAATCACCCTTGAGGCTTGCCTCAGGGGTCAGACACTCCATGTTCGTACACGCCATGAGTTGCTCCAGGAACTCTCGGAGGGTCTTCGCCTTGGAGTTGATGTTCACCTTGTTCTCCCACTCGAATTCCGTCCACATAGTTCGGAACTGGGTTTCTGTGCAGAAAGCGGGCTGGATGTAGTCCATGATGTCGACGTGAAGATCATTCAGAATGACAACATTGGTATCGGTCGAATGGGCACCATCATAAATGACGTTACCAAAAATGACACCAGTGTCAGTCGACGATACTTTGATTGTGCACTGCACATTGTGGAAATCGTGCGGCCCGAGATTTTGGGTAGTGGCACGCTCCACCACCTTGAGGTCGCCGAGAGTCGCGAACTCGACCGACAGGTTTTGGAGTGTCTCCATGGTCTGGTTCACCAAAAGGACATCGAGTACAATGTCAAACTGGTGCACCTTGACGTAGGCTTCCGCATACACAGGATCGGAGAATCCGGTAAGCTGAACAACCCGGCTGAGCTTGGAAGACAGGTCTTCTGTTGCTGACTCGCCGCCTGTCGCCCTCTCCAGGTCAACCTCGGTCTCGTCGAGGCCGTCACTGGCGTTTTTCCTGGACAGCTGCCTGATGTCTACTACATCATCAACTTGCACAGCTGTCTTGGCCTTCTCATGCGCCTCCCTTGCCGCCCTTTTCTTCTCCTCCACTTGCACCATGGCGTTGAAAGCCTTGCGAGTGTCCTTGAGCCACACATTCTCAAGCTCCTTCTTCTTCTCAAATTCAGCCAGAGAGCGAACGCAAGACATGATGCGGTCAACTGAGTCCTCATCAATGGGTGCTTTGACGAATTGTGATTGGCCCACGCGTAGAATAGAGATCATGATGAGCATCGCCTCGGCACGCAGAGCGTTGGTCCGAGCCTTGTCCGACGAGAGCTCAGAATGTCGCAGAACGAGTTTGACCAATGTTGATGAAAGAACAGAAGCAAGATAGTAGTCGCCATCAAGAATCAGTTGTCGCAATGGGGGCTTCTGGGCCGCTTTAACAGCTTCAAGCTTGGCCGCCGCTGAGGACTGGCTGGTGAGGGCAGTTTCCGTAGCGTACGTACCGTCCGCAAGGACCTTACGAGATCCGCTAGGAGCAGCAGGCTTGAACCCGCCGTTAGGTTGGTCGTCTGCTTGCTCCTCAGAACCGTGGTCTTCAAGAAGTCGCTGCTCTGAAGCCAGAATCGGTATCTCGCCAAGGCTGGACCGGATCCTCTTCCACGCGTCTCGGATATCTTTCTCTTCAAGAGAATATTCGCCAATGATCCACATAATGCCACGATAAACCTTTCCGGCGCGTACTTCGTCGAGAGTAGATACTAGCCGCTGAACGATAGTAGGGCGCAAATTGGGGAACTTCTCCACGACTTCCTTGACAAAGTTGATAACATCAACCGCTGACGCATTCGTGAAGTCGGCGATGAAGTCCATCAGAAGGTCCACAACACTGGCCGCAACTTCCGAGAATTTGATAGCACATTGGTGAATAGAATGAATGAGGAGAGATCGATACTCGGCGTTCTTCTCGTATTCTTGGTCCACAGTTTTTGACAGCTCCTTCTTGAGAAGTAGCACCACTTCTTCAACGTTCTTGCTGGTCACCATCTGCAGCGCAATCTCAAGGGCCTTTTTGCGGACGTCGAGATCAGTGCTCGTTAGAGCACGCAGGATTTCCATCGTGAGATCGTCCAAGACACCGGGGTTTTTCTTGCGCAGTTGATCGACGCGATCGAGGACGATGAGTTTCACGTTGTTATCTGCCTCCTTGATGCTCAGCTCGATGAACTTGGCGGCGGCAGCCTTGACGGCGACTGGGTTGTTGGTTAGGGCAGTAAGAGACGACGCAGCCTCATAGACAACTGTAGATGCGCTCGCTTCGAGAAGGTCAAAGATCAAGCGAAGATAACGAGCCTAGACGGGTAAGTATAGAAAAGAATCACGCCGGACCGACATACCTTGTTCTGTGAGTTTTGGATTGCGTCCTTGCGGATGAACTCCAGCTCTACAAGTTGAAGGAGCTCTTCAGCGTTGGCAATACCCTCGAATACCGAGCTCAAGTAGATTAAAGCCGCATCGTGATCGATGCTGGCTAACGCAGCAAAAGCATTTCGTTTGCAGGTCGCATCCGTCTCGCTCTCTAGGAAAGTCGCGATAAGTTCTGAAGCATCGGGGATCAGAGATGGGGAGTGGGAGAAGATCGAAGAAATAGCAAAGACCGCGTTCTTGCGGACATAAGCATGCCGGTGCTCCAGACATGAGCGGGCTGAAGAAAGGAGGGGCTCAATAAGCTCAGCTTCGCGAAGCTTGCAGAGGAAGCGGAGGGTGTTGCCGCGAATGTACTCGTTCGGGTGCTGGAGATCGTTTCTGATGCCATTGCTGGGGAGCAGTCGTCAGTACAGCTCCTCCCACATTAACTGTTCGACCTACCAGACCAAGATCATTTCCTGCTTGAGCTTGCCACCAGCGTCAAGCTTCGGGCATATCTCGTAGTAGAAGTAGAGGAGCTTCTTGAGTCGCTTGTCCTTGGCGGGCATAACAAAGCTACCGACGCATGTGAGTCAGTTGGCTATACAGCAGGTTGCCTAGTACTGACCGTATAATATGCATAAGCAAAGAAGGCATTGAGTCACCATTGAGCATGATGGTCAAAATGCGCTTCATGGTCTCAACCTTCGAATCGTCGGTCCCCTTCTCGAGCTGGGTCCGCAGATCGGACACGGAGGGAACGTCCGCAGCATTGTCCTGGTGGACCAAGCTGTATGAATGCTCAAGGAACCCAGACATTGTGTAGGTCTTACGGGCTCCGCCCCGTCGCGTATCTCCTGAGCGTTCCGCGATGCGTTGTAGTTTCGTTTGCGAGCGGCCCTTGACGAGCTGTTCACAGCTGGGCGGTGGGGATACGATTAGGGGTTTCGGAGACTCCAGAGGTTGGCGACTTCGGATTGGGGCAATGAGGAAACCCCTGGTGAATGCAGGTCGCTATTTCGAAGGTCAGACCCTGAGCCGCAATGTCCGAACTCTTTCAATTGACGGTCGCAGGTGCTGGTGTAATCGCACGATGGAGGCCAGCTTCATGAATATCTGTCCTGGAACAGGGTGGCACCAGAGACCGACGCCTACAGGGGTAGTAGTCGTCACGTGAAGGCCCCACCAACGCGATCTCGCTGCCTCAACGTCGACCCAGACCCCTGTAGCTGAATGCCCCGCGGACGTCGAATCTTCGTAGCGGTCCGAGCATCGCATTTATTTCCCCAGGCGCAATCAGTCAATATGTCAACTTCAGCGGAACCATTCTACCTCCGCTATTAGTACGCATCCTTCTTTCAAGGTATCGGTAGTAGGTACTGACGATTTACAGTTCGGGGCACATGGGCCGCTTTGGCCACGAATTCCTTGGTGCAGTAACCTCAAGATGCATCTTAAAGTGCCATGTCATCACGATGCTAACCTCTTGGCTCAGAATTCGATTTCCGGGTAGTGGGTGACGGGCGTAGCGCAGTGGCTCGCTATGCAAACAACTCCAACTATCGAAATGACAGCTTGATCCGCAAAGAGAGTACGTACGAAGGCTTCGTCTCGAAACAGTGGCTAACCGTCACAAGTGAGCGTGAGCTCCGTGATCGTTGACGAAATCAAACGAATTATCAAATCCAGCGAAATTACCAAGGAAGACGATGCGAAGTGGCCTCAGAAGAACAAGGATGGGAGGCAAGAACTCGAGATTCGGCTGGGGTCCGACCACATCTCCTTCGAGGTTAGTTTTCAATACTCTCTCTGTCTGCGTACTCGATCATTGATCATATCTAGACGGCGAAAATTGGTTCACTGGTCGACGTCACCGAATCGGCGGATCCTGAGGGACTACGCGTGTTTTACTACCTGGTGCAGGATCTGAAGGCTCTGGTTTTCAGCCTGATCGCCCTGCATTTTAAAATCAAGCCTATCTAGGTCTTGGATTCACTGGAGCTCGCCGGAAAATTTGCAGATACCCATGTTCAAACAAGGTGATATAATGGCGTCGGAGTTCTTATTTCATGGATTATTCCCATCAATGTCAGTGATTGCATGGCGCCCACCATGTACGGTGGCATTGTGCACCATCTACTGATAACTTCCCCGGAGCTGCAACGTATGATGGCGATAGCATTGGTGATGCGATCCTTAAGCAATCCATCCCCGTTGATCCACTGCTGACCTGACCGGGGCCTTTTCTCTCGCTACCGCGCATCAAGGAGGCACCCGTCATTCGAGAACTGAATCTTTGTTTGAGGTTATGGTCAACCAACGCGTCAACCTGAGATAAGATATGCGTTTGCAGAGGCCTAATCAACGCGAAAGCACAGGCTTGACCTCCCCGCGCAGGACTGGTCGGCTATCGAACACTACTTCCTGAATTTGGTTGTCTGCTGTGCAGCCTTCCTTCAACCACCTGGCGAGTAGGTCGTTGCTTTCCTTCGGCTTCACAGAATCGTCTCGAGTGCCAACAGTAATATGAGCGGTCTGGTTGACGCATTCCCAGCGGCCTGCGTCGTCTATTAAACGAACCACGATGGCCATGATCCTTTCGTCAAACACGATCTGGTACGTATCATTAGCTCCACATGGTATCAAATGGCGATTTCAGAGCACTTACTCTCTCCAGCAGAACATCACAGTCCCCGAGCTTGCCCTCCGGGTTGCCAGCTTTGTTCATCTCCTCTTGCATCTCCTTATAGCGCAACCATAGCTCAGGTCGCTCCTTTGAGGCAGCGCGATGCATCAAGGTAACGTGAAACCTGGGTTGGACACGTCGTGTTTGCTTGAGCTGCTTCATGAAACGAGATGCAATTGCATCCGTCTTCGAGAAAGCCTCGTCGAGGCACTCGTTGACACGGCTGGCGCTCACATTGACTGCCATGTATTCCAGAGACTTTGTCTTCTTCTTGGAAACTGATTGTTGCTGTTGCTGTTGCGGTTGAGCCCCTCGATCTCTTTTCCCACGATCAGGTATGTCATGTCTAAGATCTGGCTTATAACTGAGCGCAAATTCTAGAGCCGCATCCAGTTGTTCTGGCGAGGGTACTCCGGTGACAAGGTTTGGAAAGTACTTGTTGAGCTGCACGATGGTAGTTTCGAGGTTATGTCGACTTTCGGCGGTGGGATCAAGGTTAATAATGACATCAAACCCATTGTCAGGGGCAGAGAATGGCTTGCAGGCTTCGAACCGCGCAACAAAACTGTTCATCACGCCGATATACTTGCCGGCATCGGTCGCAGCATGGATTGTCTGGTGATTGTCCCCTCTGCTGATAATTCTCTCCTGTGTGATACGTCTGATATCTTCGATGGTATCCTCGGTGTGCAGGAAGTGGAGGCAGACAAGTTTGGCTGTGGAATGCTGCAATTTAACATCCTTGATGAGTTGCTTTCGCTCGTGAGCGCCGGCGTTGTTTCGATCAGCAAATACCACTGGGTGCTGTTTCAACTGGTCAAGGACTGCGGCGGTGAATCTGCTAGGTCGGCCTTTGCCTTGGATATTGTCGTTCTGAATGTGCCCCCAGCCGAAAAGTTGGTTCAGAGCCAGAGCAATGGTGGTTTTCCCACAGCCTATTGTGGCAATAGGACACAAAATGACATCGCCTGTCACTTCTGTCATCGGTGCTGGGCCATTGTCGTTCGAATCTAAGCTCAGCTCCAAGTTGGCAGCGTCTGAGCCTTTGAGATTCTTAAAGGCAAGGAAATCATCGCGAAGTGCAATAATTCCGTGATTTTGATTATACAGACGCCCGAGCTCCTTGTCAGCGGCGAGACGCTGGCGTGCATAAAGCAAGTATTCTTCGGTGATCTTGGTGTGTTTCTTGAACTTTGGTGTCCGGCCCGCGATGAGCGCTTTCGTGCACTCTCGCCACTGTCGGTACATCAAGTATGGCTCTTCAAACTTGAACTTGAAAAACCAGTCTTGATATGGCGCCGCTGATGGGCTGTAGGAACGCTTGCACCTGATCACAAAACCCTCGACATCACGTCCATCGTGGGCGCCAGTCTCCGCAACCTCCTCCAGAAAGGCTTTCATCTCGCTCACATCAACCATGGTTGTCAGTTCCACCTTTCGGAAGCCCCAGTGGTCTGCAAAGTCTTGTACTGCCGGACTGGGGTACGTTGCGAACTCGGGTAGGTTGAGATTGACGCCATGGAGGTAAAGGCCTGCCTTATCAGGACCATAGGCCAGGATATGTTCCTCGAAGCTGTCGTCGCACAACTCGGCGACGGCCGTTGCGTTTCTTTGTCTGAGCTCCCTGGCAAGGTCGGTTTTTGTCTTGCCTATGGCCGCAAGCTGCTGCTCGATCCGTCGCTCACCAGCACTGGCGTGGCTGAGCTCTACGTCTGAACGATCCCCAGTCGAATGTTTCGAACAAACGATGAGAGTGTCATCCTCCAACCCCGCCACAAAGATGATGCAGCCATTCTCCTTGAGAGTGAGCTCGTACGGGCCTCGGGTCTGGGAAAATATGTTGTCCCACTTGGTCTCGTTGACTTCTCCAACATTGAAAAATTTATCGTACCCTCTTACAGCAATTTCGGGTTGATTGCTGCGCGTTTTGGTTGTGAAGAGTCCTCTCGCGTAGGTGGGGAGGTCGCGGCGTTTGTAATCCCAATCGTGCATTCGCCAGGAATCGACCTGAATCCCAGCCGGAGAGTCCTTCACTTCAAAGGTGGTCTTCTTCACTGAGAAGTTGCCTTTCTTACTATTCTTGCGACCTATTTCAAGCCCTTGGAGCATCGCAGCCACCTCCTCCGTGCTCTGAGGTGCGTATGGCGCTTGGACGCTCGCCATGCTGACGAATGGCTCTTTACCACCGCGGGTGCTGCTTTGTGATGATGTTTTCGCGGCTGCTTCTTGAACACCTTGTGTTGGGGTTGATCGGTCGTTTCAGTCGTCGGGTGGAGGATGCGAGAAGTCACTCGACCGAGTTTTCAAGGGGAAGGTGCGCACAGCCCGAAGGTTGAGGGAAAGTGACGTTAATTAGACAGGTGAGCCTTCAGATGGATCTTCACCTGCGGACAATTTTTAGGCGATGCGCAGCACAAATAGACCGCTTTTGCGAATTCAAGTACGCTTGTTAGGCGGCATGTCGTGTTGGTATGGGTCCTACCTCTTGTGAGTCAAGGCCGAAATGAAATTCGTCTACGGAGTACTCCGTAATACAGAGCACAGCCTGACCTATACAGGTGAAGAGCGGGTTACTTACGACGTACGTGTGACGCTTGCAAACTTGAAAGCTACTACATTAAGGCAATAAAATATCAGAGGTACGCTCCAGAAGACATTCGGCTATTCCGAAGTAGCATCATGATTATCGGAGATGGAGGAGGCCGTAGAAAAGCATCTCGGGTCTATCTGTACTAGTACTGAAATGGGAGAGCTCGGAGCGAGCTTACTTGAGCAGCTTTGAGCGTGTTTGCAAGGGAAGAACCGGAAGATGGGGACCAAGTGACTCAGACCCGGAAAGATTGAGGGCTACAATTTAATGACGGGTTTTCTTAAGAAAGGATTTGTCAGTTCCGATGTTCAGAGATATACATCCGCATGGAAAGTAAGACTTTTGCGAAATGATGAAGCCGACTCGTATGATCGCATTCTATTTTTAAGCATTTAGACTACCCCGTAGAGTCGGCTTCATGAGCAGGCCAACGTAATTTCACGTGCTTCTCTGTCCCTTCTCCTCTGTTATTGGCGAGCCTAGCGAAATACAGAAAACTTATGCGATTTGGAGGTGACGTCTCTGCACATCAAAGCTCTGATGAACGGATTATGCACGCGACCTGCCGTGTCTGACGATCCGTGCCAAGACGATCATCATCATCCCGCGTTTTTGAAGTTAAGAGGGGCAGACAGCGTCATGTTCATTGTTACGAACAGCGCACGCACAACGTTAAATTGCCGTTGCACATGCCTTAACGCGTCCACAGCTTGCTACGAAGATGGGATACATAGTACGCTGTAGCATAGCCTATATCTAAGCCATCAGGACTTCAAGAGTACCTGAACTTAGGCTTCCTGTCCAAATGCCACTGTCGCATCGCGCGACACATGAGCAAAAAAATTGGAAAAGATTTTGGCGCCTGACGCAAGCAAGCCAGCCCTTTTTTTTCGCAGGCCAGAATTGCCCCTCCTCGATCCAACCGTCGTTAGTCACCCCTCCACTGTTCGCCGACTTCATTCAACTGCACGTTTCTTCAACTGTCTTCTCGCGATCATTTGCGTCTGCTTCTTGGTGATTTTGTGGATTTCTAACCCTGAATCCTCCGATACGCGCACTGCTAGACTGCATCCACAGACAGCACCCCTCTTCGATCGATCCATACTCGCTCCTGTACGGACCGCACCGCGATACATACTATCACGAAAGTTGCGAACCGAACGAACTTGCTGAAACACCTCGACAAACATTATGGCGCCTCCTAAGAAGTGGGGTGAGTACACTGCACTTCATCTATTCAAGTGTGTCACCAAGCATACTGACAAAACTAGATGACGAGGAAGAGGACTCCTCCAGCAGTGGCTCCGATGCACCTGTCGTGCCAGCCGTTGCGCCTCGGCGCAAATTCGACGATGAGGAGGACGACAGCGACGTAAGAGCACCCATCCCACCAGCCGAAGCGATTTCGAAGAAAAGAATAGCCCCCTCACACCATCACAGGTTCTTGATTCGTGGGATGCCGCGGAAGACTCCGAGGTAGAGCGCGAGAAGGAGCGCAAGGTCGCCGAAGCCAAGGCCAAGGCCGCCGCCGAGGCCGCCGCCAACAAAAAGTCAAAAGCCGAGCGGGTCGCCGAGCACCAAAAGGCCCGCGCCGCCGCCGCCCTCGAGGACGAGGAATCCGAGGAGGAGACCGAGGCCCAGCGTCGCGAGCGCCTGCGCCGCACCGAGAAGGAGGGTGACCTGGCCCACGCCGAGGACCTCTTTGGCAGCGTCGGCATCAGCAGCGGACGCAAGGCCAACACGGCCGGCGCCGCCGTCCAGATTGACAAGGACGACCCGACCAACACCGTCAACCTGGCCGCACTCCCACTCTTCAACCCCACCACCAAGAGCCAGTTTGAGCAGCTGCGCAACACCCTCGCGCCCATCATCACCGCCAACGCCAAAAAGTCCCACTATGCCACCTTCCTCCAGGAGTTTGCCAAGCAGCTCGCCGCCGAGATGTCGAGCGAGGCGACTAAGAAGGTCTCCTCCTCCCTCACCGCGCTGGCCAACGAGAAGATGAAGGCCGAGAAGGACCAGGCCAAGGGGGGCAGCAAGAAGACAAAGGCGTCCAAGACAAAGGCCACGCTCGTCTCTAACCACGCCGACGACGATGAGACGGGCAACTACGACAACAATGATGCTTTCGGAGAGTGAGTACTTATGGCTAGTCACCCCTCGTCGGAGACCATGCTAACGCTTTCTTGAAGTGACGACTTCATGTGAAAGGCTTGATGATTCTCGGAAAATTTTCGCTTCGACAACTATCCAGTCCTTGCATAATTGCTATCGCGGTACATCTGCCGTGGGTTTGGGGTGGTTTCGGTATAGTCTTTCGACCGACCGACCATATCCCTGTCCCAATGAACCGCGACCGTGCAGATAGGGGCGATGTGTGATACATACAGGAGCACGGGGTTTGTGTGACGTTCTGTGCGAGGACAGAGCGCGGGCACGGGGACAAGTCTCTCGTGGCCGGTGAAGGGTGCAGGCACATTTGCATTTGCATGAATAGGCGTCAAAAAAGAACATGATGAGTCTGGTGCAATTATGGTGATAGGCGGTGCATGCGGGACCATCTCTGGATACGACATGGATGATCATGTCAGACGGGGACGTGAGCAGCGGCCGCTGTCAAAAGCAATATCAATTGAGCAATACACGTGTATTTCGTGACAAGTCTTCAAAGTAGGGTATCGACAAGTCCCAGTTCGGCTCGGAACTCCCAAGCGCCTATTATTCCAAACCCTTCCCCCTAAGTCCCAGAACCATGCGCTGCTCCCTTCGTATAAGTGACAACCGACAGACAGACAGGTATATATATACACACGCAACACAATAACAACCGAACCATGGGTGCTCATGCAACCTGGCCCGCCATGCCCATGAACAAAGCATGGATAGCAAGTGACAAGGTCCAGAAGCCGACCTTTTTGAAGCGCCTCACCCGACTCTGTTGATTCTCAATGTCCATTGCAAAGGCATCATACGTCTCGGCAGACATGTCGTTCATAAGGCCACAGTCGTAGACGCTCCAGCTGCCGTCAAAGTCACTGGCTCTCTTGACGAGGCGGCAGGATATGGGAATGTACGTCTTCTTGGCGTTGATGTAGGCGACAATGGGCCGGACTAGGGCCTGGTTGACATAGGTCAAGTCCTTGGTGAACAGCGGCACGGCAGCTTTCACGTCGTTGAGGTGGATGCGTAGATCCATCAGCAGATACCGCCGGTCTTCGTCCGAGGCGTCCTCTGCCGCCCCCTTGTCAGCAACGGCTTCTTCTGCCGCCGCTGCTTCTGCTTCGAATGCCTCAGACAAATGTCCTGACCGGAGCATGTCGGGCGCGCTGTCGTTGATGTTGCGGATGAAGCGATGCCGATTCGCCACGACCACCTCTTCTAGTTGGTCGTAAAAGTCCGAGACGACCTTTGTGATGCTCTCGTCATTGTTCGCGGGGAACGCAATGTCGGCGATGATGTCGACGTCGCCTTCGTAGATCCAGCCAAACGGACCCTCGACCCCACGGTTGAGGTGATCTATTTTCAGCCCGTCGATCCTGAGTCTGCTGAACTTTTCCCAGGCATCTGCCTCACCAAATCCAAGGGCTTTGCCTTGATTCTCTCCAGCTGATGTCCCATGGACTTGTTTGGGGTGGATCGTGAACAAGGAGCCGTCGTAGGATCCTGACATGTGCTTTGCTGATAGAAAGTCGTAAAAGAGCCACTGCTTCCGCAGTTGGGGGAGTTCGCACGAGTAGATGCTGACTGAGAAGGGCCGGAACCCGTGTGGTTGATGAATTGTTAGCAGTAAGTCTTCAAGCTTGAAAGACTCCATTTCGAAGTCACCAGGCTGGTGCTCATGTCGATATGACAACGGGTCGACCTGTTCTGACGACCAGCGAACTGATGTACGGTCGATGACGCCTCGTACCCCCTTCACTTCCACGTCCTTCAAAAGACCTTTTCCATTCCACCAGTTCAAGAATGAAAGGGTGACGTTAACGTTGGCAATGGTCACGTCGAATTGTGTGTAGTTGCCATCGTCCTCCTCATCCGCAGTGCCCCCTTGCTGGGCGCCCTTGGCAGCAGCCACAGCAGCCGCATCGGTCGAGCCCTTGCTGACGGTGGACTTTTGCTGTCCTGGCCGACGCGAAACGAACACATTGCGGAAGGAGATGACGCCACTCCTCCACTTGGGAACAATGGCAGACTCAAAGATTACTGTCAGTCCTGCAGACTGCGTAAGATAGTCGCCGACCCATCGCGCAAGAGTTTCTGTTTTCACGGTTAGCAACAGTATGGTACGTCGCGTAGCGCTGGTCGCATACCTTGCGCAAAGACAGTGTTGATGGAGAGGATGAGCAACGAGAAAAAGGTCGTCGTCCCGACCAGCACCCAGACCAAATGGCCAAGCATAATCCATGATACGAATGCTCCCCATTCATCAGCATTCCACGGTCGCATTGACCTGATCGACATCCACTTGAAACGGACTTTCATGCGCTGCCGGAAATTCGTCGCTGCGGCTAGTAGCTCGGCTTTCGTAGGTCGATGTGGTAGGTGAGGCAGATATTTCGACATGGACGCGGTAAGCGATTCGGCCTCGGGTTCGGCGTCGGGCTTGTTCGTAGGCGCGCCTGGATCTGGTTTCGGATCGGGCTTGCGAGTTTGTGATACGCCATGATGGGTGTCATCTTTGACGTGGTGCGGCCCTTGGCCATCGTGGCCTTTGCTGTAGGCTCGGTGCTGGCGCCATCGCCAGCGTATCCGGCCGTTCCATGGCGTGTCGAGTTTGTCGACCGGGTGTACCTGGCGTTGCAGAGTGGAAAGCGATGAACGAAAGGCGATGAATCCATTATGTTTCTGCGGATGCCGAACCGGCTGCGCCCTAAATCCTGTGTCGATACATCTTCGTGGCGCTGTTGACTGGTCGCCTGTGGTGAACGCTCGCGATGTCGCGCAGAGCTGGGGAAGAAATCTGCTTCCAGAGCTATCGGGCTTGGTGTGTGATAAAATACGACCAAAGAACCATAAGGGATTGACTCTAGACATGTCTCCTTTTCATGGCGCCTGAAGACACGGAGAGAACAACACGCACTGGTGCGTGGATGGCGAAGCGAAGCAAACAAAACGAGACAGACAGGATGATGTCGTATCAAATGGCCAACCTGCTTTCGAGGTACATGGAAAAGTCTCCATGACGCGCCTCGGGGATAAGGGATTGCTCCACTGTAGCTCTAATCGATAAGCAACGATAAGATAAGATATCACAAAAAATTGTGCTTAGTGCAGCTTATCAGGGTCCCGTGCGGCAAGCCCCACGATCAATGTTGAAAGTGTAACTTTTTCGAAGCGTCAGTACCACAATCACTGTTTACTCTGGCAAGTACTCGAGTACTTTACAAAGCTTTCCACCTCGATCAATCTGTGCCGCCAATAGCTCCAGGTCCTGTCTTACAAAATGCCTGCGCCCACCGCGCTGAAGAAGGCAGAGGATGCCCCGCCTGTCGCTCACAACGGCGATGCGATGCCAGAAGGTTTGGAGGCCCGACGAGAAATCTGTCGCTCGGCAGCTAACGCTACATCTAGCCATGGACCTTGAAAATGGCGAGGAGGAGTTCACTCTAGAGACCACCGACAACATCGATCCGGATACGATTCTTGCGCCTGTCAAGGACAACGACGACTCGATGATGGTAGACGAGGAGGGCCGACCCAGGTTCGCGGCAGCAAGAGATATCGTGCGTTCAACCTACGTTTCCATCCCAGTTTTGATCCGGCATACTGATTATGAATAGGACCCTGTCACCCGCATCGAGACACGCAAAGTTCCCGTCCCGCCGCATCGCATGACACCATTGAAGCACGCATGGGCGTCCATCTACCCTCCGCTGGTTGAGCACCTCAAGCTGCAGTGTCGCATGAACATCAAGCGCAAGACAGTAGAGCTACGCACCTCAAAACACACACAAGACTCGGGCGCATTGCAAAAGGGCGAGGACTTTGTCAAGGCATTCACACTAGGATTCGATGTGGACGATGCGATAGCCCTGCTCCGACTGGACGATCTGTACATTGAGACTTTCGAGATCAAGGACGTGAGGACAATGCACGGCGACAGCCAGGCGCGCGCCATCGGCCGCATCGCCGGTAAGGATGGCAAGACCAAGTACGCCATTGAGAACACCAGCAAAACCCGTATCGTCCTGGCCGACTCCAAGATCCACATTCTTGGCGGCTTCAAAAACATTCACATTGCTCGTGAGTCAGTCGTGAGCCTGATTCTGGGTAAGCCTCCAAGCAAGGTATATGGAAACCTCAGAACGGTATCGGCGCGGATGAAGGAGCGGTTCTAGGGACGGCCATGGAGGCGGGAAATCGGGGGATACCACATTCTCTTCATAGCTGGCGTTCAGGCAGGGTTTTTGGTTTATTACTCACCGGTCACAACATCTTATGCATTCAGACTGGCTGTGCTAGCTAGTCCTGACCAATAAAGCACATTGCAATGCAATTGTCTGCAAAATGCCTCTCAACGTGTGACATTGGTGCCGCCAGATTCGCTCACCGGGTTGGTTGAGTTGTGACCGTTATTGAAATGAAATCCCTCTTTTCTCGCGAACATGGTGGCCCAGAAGCCTGCCTTATCGCTCTTGGCTAACAGCAGTGGCGGCAACTGGAGTTAGGTCATCTTTCTTAGTCACTGAATGAGGCGCGGCGGTTTCGCAGCCCAACGAGGGCCTGCGACAGCGGAGGGTGACGAGAGAGGGATTTTGATGCTTTGACGTTTGCCATTTGATCACATCCGGTCGTGTGCACCTTTCTGGCCCATCTCCGCTGTCGTAACAAAGGATCAGCAAGAATCAGCCTCAATGCTCCTATTCTATCTGTGAATCAATTTCTGATGATTGATCCCATAGCTGCGTTCTCGCTAAACATGCTCGCATGAGCGAACCAGAAATATCTAGCAACAAAACTGTTGGAAGGATGGCGGCAGGACAAGCTAGCGGGATACGCCGAAATGTAAGCGAATCTGGCGCAAAATCCGGTACCGGCTTATCGGACCGTGACGACGTTGCCCCTCCAAAGGTGGGCGGGATCCCCCCTCCAGCTTCAGCTCAGGCCAGGCTCATCGAGCGTCCGTTACGGCGAGCCCCACCCCCTCCATCGGCGGCGACCCTGCTAAGGTGCCTCATTCATTTCTTCTGAAGAACCTTCTTCTTTCCGGACGATCCATTCCTCCTCTTCTCTTCCCACAACCTCCAACTCTCTATCGACTCTCACATTATACTGTCGGAAGTTGATATACCATAAACACTCAAGGTAAGACAAGCTTGGCCTTGCATGATTCGACGACATGACTTCGCAAGAGAGCTGTTTCCAACAACCCCCACCATCGCAGCTCTCCTTGTGTTGACAAGGCCTGGAGAGCTGCGTTCGAGGGCTTCGATTGCCAATGATGGTTGAAACAGCTGCCAAAGTCAGCTGGCGAGCTCTACAGCTTCTCTTCGCTCGAAGACTTGTTCAATCCTTACCCTGTATTGCCTCTAGACCCTTTGCAAATAAGTCGCAACGCGTCTCCCATCCAGTACCCCCGCCAACCACAGAGATCGGTCCTGGAAACTGACAGCAACGAACAGAAACCCCAACCCAAACACACCAGACAACATGGGTATCACCAAGGTCCACGCTCGTCAGGTCTACGACTCTCGTGGCAACCCAACCGTCGAGGTTGACGTTGTCACCGAGACTGGCCTCCACCGCGCCATCGTGCCCTCTGGTGCCTCTACCGGTTCGTCCCGACCCCTCCCCAAATCTCGGCCCGTAGCAGCGAATAACCGATTGGAATAGGTCAGCACGAGGCTTGCGAGCTCCGTGACGGTGACAAGTCCAAGTGGCTTGGCAAGGGTGTCCTCAAGGCCGTCGAGAACGTCAACGCCACCATTGGTCCTGCTCTGATCAAGGAGGGTATCGATGTCAAGGACCAGTCCAAGGTCGACGAGTTCCTCAACGGACTTGACGGTACTACCAACAAGACCAAGCTCGGTGCCAATGCCATTCTCGGTGTCTCCCTGGCTATCGCCAAGGCTGGTGCTGCTGAGAAGGTGAGTGATTCTGGCGTAACCTAAGTCGAGGTCAGCACAGCAGCTGACAACTTCTCCAGGGTGTCCCTCTGTACGCTCACATCTCCGACTTGGCTGGTACCAAGAAGCCCTACGTTCTTCCCGTGCCCTTCATGAACGTCCTCAACGGAGGGTAAGATACCTGGCCCTAGAAACGCAATGCCGTGACTGACTCGAGCAGATCCCACGCCGGTGGCCGTCTCGCTTTCCAGGAGTTTATGATCGTCCCCACCGACGCTCCCAGCTTCTCCGAGGCCATGCGCCAGGGTGCTGAGGTCTACCACGCCCTCAAGGGACTTGTCAAGCAGAAGTACGGCCAGTCTGCCGGCAACGTCGGCGATGAGGGTGGTGTCGCCCCCGATATCCAGACTGCCGAGGAGGCTCTCAACCTGATTACCGAGTCCATCGAGAAGGCTGGCTACACTGGCCAGATGAAGATCGCCATGGATGTTGCCGCCAGCGAGTTCTACAAGGAGTCTGAGAAGAAGTACGATCTTGACTTCAAGAACCCCGACAGCGACCCTACCAAGTGGATCACCTACGAGCAGCTGGCCGCTCAGTACAGCGAGCTCTGCGAGAAGTATCCCATCGTCTCCATTGAGGACCCCTTCGCCGAGGACGACTGGGAGGCCTGGAGCTACTTCTTCAAGACCCAGGACATCCAGATTGTCGGTGATGACTTGACTGTCACCAACCCTCTCCGCATCAAGAAGGCCATTGAGCTCAAGTCCTGCAACGCTCTACTGCTCAAGGTCAACCAGATTGGTACCTTGACCGAGTCCATCCAGGCTGCCAAGGACTCCTACGCCGATGGCTGGGGTGTCATGGTCTCTCACCGCTCTGGTGAGACCGAGGATGTCACCATCGCCGACATTGTCGTCGGTATCCGAGCCGGCGAGATCAAGACCGGTGCTCCCTGCCGTTCCGAGCGTCTGGCCAAGCTCAACCAGATCCTCCGCATCGAGGAGGAGCTTGGTGACCTGGCCGTCTACGCCGGTGCCAACTTCCGCAAGGCTGTCAACATGTAAAGGGTGATCGCACCTGAAATTTTGTGAGGATGAGGAGTATATGATGACAACTGGGAAGATAAAAGTCAATTAATGATACAATGACAAATGACATGGGTGGTGATGAAGATTGATGAGGTTTGACAGTGAGAATGCCGTACTCCGTACACCCACACCAATTGTGGCGGTAGCTGCCCAGCTCCGTAATGAGCCACATTTCAC
Source organism: Emericellopsis atlantica (assembly GCF_019669845.1). Taxonomy (NCBI): domain Eukaryota; kingdom Fungi; phylum Ascomycota; class Sordariomycetes; order Hypocreales; family Bionectriaceae; genus Emericellopsis; species Emericellopsis atlantica. The sequence goes on from NW_025764718.1 coordinate 235,833, forward strand.
ACAGGCGCGCGACCCCTCCAGCCACGACACGCTGTCGCCACAGCAACAGGGTCCAGAAGGTCAATATTTACGGTGGTGGAGTAATTAGCAGAACCTCGTCTGCATGTTGATGTTGTCCACTTGTATTTATCAACCACACAACACAGACGGCTCGACAGCATCGGCCGACGCCTTGACGCGTCAGATTCGCTTCGGCGCAGCAGTATCGTATTGACCACATCAACAGCAGCATCATCATGGCGCAAGACGACTCGGTCGATTTCGACGTGATCGAGGGACAGAAGGAAAACATCCAGTCTCTCCCTGGCGGTCGCTCGGCGAAGAAGCTTGTTGAGATCTACTCGCCATCTCCTCTTCACAAACTGGCAACCCCAACCCCTTCGGACACGCGCAACGTCAACGATTGCATTCGCGCCGAGTATGAGGCGGAGCTTCAGAACATCAACGAGTCCGACGACCCCCTCGACGTGTTCGACCGATATGTCCGATGGACTTTAGATGCCTATCCTTCCGCCCAGGCAACACCTCAGTCACAACTCCACACTCTTTTAGAGCGGGCGACAAAGACCTTTATCGGCTCAGCACAGTACAAAAACGACCCACGATATCTCAAGCTCTGGCTTCACTACATTCACTTCTTCTCTGATTCACCTCGGGAGACTTTCGTCTTCCTATCGCGACATGCGATTGGCGAGAAGCTTGCCTTATTCTACGAGGAATACGCAGAATGGCTAGAGGGAGTCGGTCGCTGGGCACAAGCCGAGGAGGTCTACAAAATGGGTATTGAGCGTGAGGCTCGCCCCGTGCAAAGACTACTGCGAAAGTTCAAAGAATTCGAAGAGAGACTCGCGCAGCAGCCGGATAGCGTCAATGAGCCCACGTCCCCCGCTCTACCGAGTGTACGGCCAGCATTGGCGGCCAAGTCCAACCCCTTCACTGCTGCTGCCGCTTCGAGCGACCCGCAAGCTCGGCGGCCGACGAGCGGCGGACCTTCCAAGTCCACAACGAAGTCCAAGATGGCCATCTTCTCAGATGCGGATTCGAAGCCTCCTGCCTTGTCGACGAGAGATACAGAGTCAAAGGGATGGGATACAATCGGTTCGATGGCGGAACGCAAGAAGGAGAACGAGGTGGAGAAGAAGCCATGGGTCGGCGAGACGCTCAAGGCCGGTGGGAAGAAAGCCACGTCGGCCAAGATGTCGGTGTTCAGGGATCCGGTATGTCCATCTCCTTGACCCCTTAAGCCCACCTGTTGATGATCATAGGACTAATGTGTGGCCTGCTTGGTTGTATTGTATTTCAGTCATTATCCCAAATAAACAACATTATTGTTGTGCCTGCGAAGAACCAAACAACTGTCCATCCCCAGACAGGGAAGCGTGAACGCATTTATGTTGACCTAGCTACGGTGTACCCCACGCCAGAGGAGCAGGGTACCGAATTGAGCTTTGAGGAGGTCATCGCCGCCAGGCGAGGGTGGCTGGACCACGTTTGGGACGATGAGCTACCACAGGATGATACGCTCGATCCTGAACCTGCGAGCCCTACGCCGGTCCGGGGCATTGTCAAAGATCTTAGCCATAAGCTGGTCATACATCGTGACTCGGTTGGAACAGTGGATGAAAATGGTGCACCCATCGAGCCGCCTCGCCCTGCTCGGGGACCGAAGAAAAAGAAACAGATGGAGTACAACGAGACACAAATCAGTGAGTTTCATGTTGTATTGCCAATGAAGAGGGATGCTAACCATGACAAAAGTTAAAGCAAAGCTCGACTCCCCCTCTGGACCGAAGCTCAAGAAGAAGAACGTTTCGGAACCGACCATGACACTGCACACAAGGGCAGCTACCGATGACATCTACGACATTTTCAATGCTCCCCTAAAACCATCAGGGCAGAGCGAGGTTAGCGAAAACGAGGAGGACCATGACAGCGAGGGCGACTACTCCACGGATGCGGAGAGCACTGGCACTACACGCCAGGTCGATGCGACCGAGCGGGTCGACGAGGACGAGGATGCCAGGAGTGTGAGCGAGTGGTCCGATTTCACCCCTCGGAGGTACATCCCCGACATAAGAGCTGATGCGGACAGCCTCCCTGATGAGGACCGCCAATACACGCAGATGTCAGAGCTGGGCGATCTTGGGGAGAATGACTACTCAAGCCCGCAGGATGATCTACCTCGTGCCGATGAAGAGGACCCAGATACGCCCGACGAAGACAATCCAAGGACTTGGTCTTCTTTTGTGCCGGTGCCACCTGAAGATTATGACCCGCCCACTCGGCCTTATAGGGACCCGGCTGAAATAGCGAATAATCGTCTCCCCTTCATGACGCCTATCACGGAACGGACTGAGGTGTCCCTGGAGGTGATGGTGGAAAGGAGAGATCAGTTCAAGACGCCGTGTAAGAAAGACGGCGCCGCGATCTCGGTTGACGATGATGAAGAAGCCTCAGACTTGGAGCCTATGAGCAGTCCGATTCGAGAGCTAATCAGCCCTCCCAGCATGACGCCGGCTGGTCGTCCCCTTGCACCGAAACCGGCCGTCGCATTGAGTCGATCGGTACCTCACAAGGCTGTCGTGTCCCGAGGCCCCATCATCGAAGATGCGCAATGCAACCCCGTCGATGAGTCTGTGCGCAACGAGATTCTAGCCAAAACTCAGCCGCCCTTGAGCGCATACAGCGGGTTCTACGACCATCGGGAGGAGAAGTCTGAGCGCAGCGGCGACATCCGCCGGTACACCAAGGCGTTGCAAAAGCAGGCCAGGGGTGATAAGGCAATGTCGCCGCAAGCACCCGTGAACATTGGGTTCCCCGAGGGTCAGGTGTACTCCATCAAGAGAGAGCTGGGTGCAGGGGCTTTTGCACCCGTGTACCTGGTCGAGAACCCAGCGCCATACGAGGTTGAGAATGATGAAAATGCGGTGGTGACAATGGGTAAGGGAGCGTTTGCGGTAAGCCATCGACACACGATCGAGGCGCTCAAAATGGAGAATCCCCCGACACCATGGGAATTCTACATGATGCGCGTGGCTCATGGTCGGCTTGGACCTCAGCATCGAGCGTCTGCTTCACTATCCTATGCCCACGAAATGCACCTATACCGGGACGAGGCGTTTTTGTTCCTCCCTTTCCATCCTCACGGAACTCTGCTTGATGTTGTCAACATCTTCAGAGCCGAGGCATCGGGCGTCATGGATGAGCAGCTCGCCATGTTCTTCAGTATCGAGCTACTGCGCACCGCTGAGGCACTGCACGCCAAAGGCATCATGCACGGAGACATCAAGCCGGACAACTGTCTTCTGCGTCTCGATAATCTGCTTGGGGAGCATCAGCTAGAGCGCCAGCACGCTCAACACGGTCCCCTCTCCAGTCAATGGCAGGCGGACGGCAGTGGTGGCTGGGGCGCACGGGGGGTGACTCTCATTGACTTTGGACGCGCCATTGACATGCGTGCCTTTGTGCCAGACGTCCAGTTCATTGCCGACTGGAAGACGACGCAGCAGGACTGCGCGGAGATACGCGAGGGGCGGCCGTGGACGTGGCAGCTTGACTACCATGGTCTTGCGGGTACCATTCACTGCCTGCTGTTCGGAAAGTACATTGAGACCGTCCGCTGCGATCAAGGTGGTATTGGTATTGGAGGGCGCAAGTATCGCATCCGCGAGTCGTTGAAGAGGTACTGGCAGACCGAGCTATGGGGTGACTGCTTCGATGTGCTGCTCAACCCTGGTTCGCGCCTCGAGAATGAGGATGGTGGCAAGATGCCCATCTTGCGATCGATGCGTGATGTGCGGGAGAGGATGGAGAGATGGCTAGAGGACAACTCGGAGAGGGGCACAGGCTTGAAGGTTATGATGATGAAGTTGGAGGCCCACGCCAAGGCGAGGAGGCATTGAAGCCAGCCAGCCAGCCGTATGAGTTCCATGATGGAAGAAGCGTTGTTTTGGTTTGCACACGGTCGGCGCAGCGTCTATCTAGTTGATACCCAGAGTGCCGGAGGCATTGTCGCTCCTTTCTTTCATCTACATGATTATTGCAACATAGCTAATTCATATAGCGGTCGAGGCTAATCGCTCTCGTCGTCTGACGCCGCTGCCTTCTTCTTCTTGCCTTTGGTGCCTTTCTTTGCGTCTTTCGCCGCCTTCTTGTCTACCTGCTCCTGGATCTTGTCTCGTTCACTCTTGCCTTTGGCTTGCAGCTCTGTTTCGAGCTTCTTGAACTCGTCGCTTTCGGGGTCCATGCCGATAAAGCTTTCCAAGAGCTTGATCTCGTCAGCCCAAACTTGCTTGTCCTCCACTGTCTTGCCCTTCTCGTCCTTCTTATCGATCGGTGTCTCGAGGACCATGGGTATCCCACGGAATTCGTCGTGGTTCATGACGCTGTGGAAAGCGCGAAGACCCAGGAATCCCGTGCCAATATTGGCGTGAAGGTCGCGATGGGATTCAAAGGGGGCCTTGCTGTCGTTCACTGCTAAAGTCAGCACTGGGGACCCTCCAGAGAAAGATGGGGTGGGTTGATGACGTACAGTGAAATGCTTTGAGATACTTTGCCCCGACAATCTCATTGAATGACTCCACCGTCTTCTCAAACGTCTCTGGTGTGCGCAGGTCGTAGCCCGCCGCAAAGGCGTGACACGTATCGATGCAAACACCGACCCGGCTCTTGTCCTCGACCAGGGCGATAATATCCCTGAGATCCTCCCAAGTAGAGCCGACAACATTCCCACCCCCGGCCATGTTCTCGAGCACGGTCACGACAGACTTTGTCGCCTTGTGAGATTTGTTCAGCTGCGCCGCAATCCGTCCACAGGCCTCCTTCTTGGTATCGCCACCCGTGTTACCGGGGTGGAAGTTGTATAGCTTGATGCCGAGCTCCTCACACCTAGCAAGATCGTCCACAAAGGCATTGTAGGCCTGGTTGGCCTTGGTCTCATCCGCCTGGGCGAGATTGACAAGATAGGATCCGTGGGGGAGGGCATGTGCCGCCGCGTCGTATGAGCTGTGTCGGCACCCAGAGATGAAACCATCGCGTGCCTCGGGTGCCAGCGGCGGGTTGTCCCATTTCCGTTGCGACTTGAGGAACAGCGCAAAGGAGTTGGCGCCAATCTGGACTGCATTGGTAACTGCATTCTGCACGCCTGCGTTTTCATCAGCTATGCTCTCACGGGTCGAGGTGAGGTAAACGTGACGGACCACCTGCTGCGCTGACGTGGGCGCCAATGTACATCGCTTTCTCGAGAGACGGAATGGGTGTCCGCTCCGCGAGGGGCGTTGCGTCTTCGTCCTTTGCCGCCTTGGTCTTGCGCTTCTTGGGTTCGGGCTTCGCAGCGGGCTTCTTCTGCTTCTCCTCTTCTGCCTCAAGCACCTCGGCCTTCACGTCTTCATCTTCCTCTTCCTCTTCCTCAATCTTGCGTTTGCCATTGCTTAGCTTCGCGACGGTAGCTTTGCCCTTGGGAGCCACTTTCACCGCAGCACCCTTGGCCTTGGTGCCATCTGTGTCTTCGTTGTAGTTGACTGTCGCCTTGGTGCGCGATGATGTGCGTGCCATCGTGGACGCAATGTGCCAATGGGCAATTCTGAAGGGGTAACGTGCACTGGATCTCGTCGGGGTCCAGGACATTAACAGTGCATGAAGAGGATGTATGGACGCGGGCATGTCATCATAGCTCAAGGGCAGGGGTTGGTGATTCGGGTCAATAGTGGCTACGCGTGGATTTGATCGCGAGGTGAGACGCGCCTTCACGTGCAAGCACCGTCATTGAATTAAAATTGGGGAGTCATCATCAAGCATACCATATCTGTTATTGACATACCCCGTGGGTTAAGTCTGGTAGACGCTGTGGCGTAAAGGCACCCTGCCCGTAGCTAAATGTACGTAATAGTAACATTCGTCGGCCGCAATTACTTGTATTATCTTTATTAATTCGAGTATTTTAGACGCGCGATAAGGTATAGGTGGACGAAGAACGCTCTAATACTCGTAGGTTGGCGATAGCCTCAGAAGAGCAGGTTACCGAGCCGTTAGTTACTGCGTAGGTAGAGCGAAACTACAAGGCAGTGGATTTACGGCTAAAGGACTAGGTAGTTACAGCCCCCGCCGGGGTATGCTCAATAACAGATATGATACCTTATGCTTAATAATACCTCCCCGAAATTGCCGCTTACCCTGCGCCTGAAATGTTGACTGACATGGAGTTTCGAAGCTTGGAAATGCAAGGAATCGTGACCGATGGAAGTTGAAAAATTGTACATTTTTTACATCGCCTAAACGTAGATAGCTGTTAACAGATTTGCCTACGTAGCACTAGTTCCGTGGTTGACCTGTTTGTAGTTTACCCAACAGATCGACCTCACATTCCCTAACCCTCCACACTAAGATATCAACTTCAACTCAGAAGTACGTCCGCTGGCGAACTGGTCTTTGTACTCATTCCAGATCCGCTCAATCTCCTCGACGTACAGCTCGTGCAGTCTGTCAATGTCAGCCTGCACAGGCTGGTTGCCATGCGGCCGGTCGACTTCGATAGGCTTGCCGACGACAATGTTGACCGGACGGCGGTATGGCATGAGGCCGACATCGTAGTTGAGGACGCCCCGTCCGTGGAGAGCGGGCACTGTGAACTTGAACACCTTGAGCACAAACATCTGGATCTTGTGGACCAGAGGATGGGTCTTTGGGCTGAGCTGGTCGTAGAGGTCATTCTCGCCAAAGGCCAAGACAGGAACCAAGTCGGACCCGGTGCGTAGGGCCATCTTGATGAAACCCTTGCGGCCCTCGAGAATCAGTCGCAGGGTGCCAGGCTGCGCCTCGAGAGATTCACGTGCGCCGCCAATGACAATGGACACGGCGCGACCAGCACCGTCGTTGTTAGGGCCACCCTTGCTCAGCGTGTTCCAGATGGAGTCTTTGGACACGGAGCGGATGCCCATCAGCAAAAGCCAGTCACGGTAGAATGGCAGGCGGAAGTTGGAGTCGAGGGTGAGCAGGCTGTTGGTGATTCCCGGGAACTTGTCGGCAAAGCCCAACGCATTGGTCGCGAAAGCCAGCCAGGCGCCGTGCGAGATGATTCCATGGGGATGGTATCCAAAAATGTATTTCCTCTCCGGGGATAGGTCATGAGTCTTGTGCAGCTTCGCAGGGAAATAACCGGCAAACAACGTCCACAAGGGCAACGACCTGAGCCACTCTGACCTGTACGCCAGGTTTCCATTCGTGGATGCCGTGGAGGTGGACAGGTGAATCAGGTACGGAATCAAGATGGGCCACGCGAACGGGTTGGCGCACGTAAACCAAAACGCCGAGACGAACAGGATGATGGACATGCAGTGGAACAGCACCGCAGCTGTCTGTAGCCGACGCACGAGCGGCACTTGGACAGGTGCGAAGCGAATGCCGCCAGCCTCCCACGCCTCTGCTTCGTTGGTCTGGGATGTGCCCCGGCGGATCGTGGAGCCTTTCTTGATGGTGGGATACTCCTCATCCTCTTTTTCATCCAGTCGTTTGTTCGACCTCGGCGTGGCATCCTGGACGGGTTCACCATCAGCCGATGCGGCTGCCGCATACGACTTTGGGCTCTCGTTGTTCTGCGCTGGCTTTCTCTTGCGGGGCTCGCCATTGGGTTTGATCTGGTCGGAGGCGTTGACCTGCGCGGGCAGAGCTTTAGCAATCATCCTTGTTGCTGGCATTGACAGACGTACCTTGACGGGCTTGCTTCCATTGGTGCTGGCGACCCTCTCGTTGGAGGTATTGGCCACCGTGACTACCTTCTCGGGGCTATGATGGACTTGCGACACTGTCGAACGTTAGCTGGTGAAAATAGGCTTGGTGCGTGCACAGGTATGCAGCATGCGGTACTCACAGTCCAGCGCAGGCCCAGCAGGAGGGTCGTTCGAAGTCATGGTGATTCTGACTCTGCAAGGGAAGCACAGTTGAATTGCCGGACACGCTCAGGAACCAGAGAAGCTCCAAGGCACATGTACTGAGTAATGAATTCAGGGTCGGACAGGTAAGGTAGTCGTCGCGCCGGCAGCGGCGGGCAGTTTATCAACTAATTACTAGTACGAAGGAGAATTGCTGGTCGGCGCACCAATGACGTCGACGCTGGCATGACGCCGCCCAGCCGGTCGGTCGGTCGCCCAAGGTGAGGTGAAGCCATGTCACTCGCCACAAATCAGCCAAGCACGTGAAAGTGGGCGCGTCTAAGTTAACAGAGCACGGTCTGCCATGATGGACAGGACGGACGGTCTGGGCCGGCCCCAGTAATCGATTGATGAATCCAGGGTGAGGTACGTAACGCATTGTTAGTGAATGCCTGACGGAGAGAGATGCTTCTCAACAAGCCTTTTCATCTTCTGCCACGAGGGCACTAACTACCTGCAACATCTGCGCGTCTCTGTGATGATACTGGTACATACATGGAAGGCGCGCCCAGTCCCAACCAACCTACAAAACTTGCCGACTCCGTCTCATTGGGTATCGACATCAACATCATGAGCTCCAGTCCAGTCGCCTTGCCCCCGGGCAGCCTCACTCGCGCCTCGTCTCGTTCCGTTCGCTGTTCGTGCGGCCAACCCTCCAATTGCACCTGTCGATACCATTGCATATCCCATAAATAAACAAGTGGAAACGCCTGCTCGAGCACCTTGCCTTACAGACCCTTAAAAACAATAAAACGATTGTTGTGAATGGCAGCAAACCCCCCTCCCTTCCTTCTCCACGTAAATCGTAAATCAAAGCGTCACTCCTCCTCTCGCAGCGATCGATTGCCCTGTCCGAGCCATTTTCAGGACGACAAAGCAACCTCGCCACCACCATTGTCGCGATGAGCCTTGGCCATTGCAAGCTCATGCTCGAGCGTGGCGACCCTCTCGTTGAGACCCTTGATCTTGTCGTCCATAGTCTGAATATATGCCCACACGTTGGGGTCGGCCTGCGCAAACATGTTCTTGCTGTTATCCTGAGTCTGGTTGCCGCTGGTCGCAAAGCCCGCATTGTTGGCCGTGGCGTACCCTGGATGGGACAGTCCGGGGTACTTGGCCTGACCATGCGGTGACTGAAGGTCGGTCTGTCGACGGTTTGCCTGCGACTGCTGCTGTGACAACCCCGGCGAGCGTTGCCGCGGAGCTGAGCTTGGGTCGTGGCCTGAGATTCCGGGACTCAGTGGCTTGGGACTTTCCGTCATGCCAGCCTGAGAGTACAGCCCAGCGCTGTTCCCTGCCACTGGAGCAGAAGAGACGCTGGTGTTGGGCGTGTGGCTGCCAGCCATGCTGTTGGGCACGCTCGTGGAACCGGCGCTGTTGCCCTGTGCCTGTGCCTGTGCCTGTGCGGCGTTCGGTGGGTAGAGCCCGCTGCCCGATGGCCGGGACATGGCAGGTGGATAAGTCCTCGCGTGCGCGCCGTGGCCATCTGTCTCGCTGACCGAAGGTTGCTGCGTAGTGACGGTGGGCATGCTTTGGCGCCGCAACTCTTCGTCGTCGGGGTGGTCATACGCAAGCCCAGACATGACCGACTCGTCAGCGTCGAGAGTGTGACCCTCAAAGTCATCACCATCCGCAAAGCTGCCCATGCTCGTCCTTCTTCCAGCGCAACCCCCGGCTCCCTTAGTGTGTCTCGCTAGCGCGTCGCCACGGGCGAACTTGCGGTCGCATTTGGGACATGTGTGTGGCTTCTCCCCCGTGTGAAGCTTGCCGTGGCGCTTGAGGTCGTGTAGCCGGCGGAAGCGTAGGGGGCACTCGGTACACACAAAAGGCTTCTCTTGGCTGTGCGTCAGGAGATGACTCTTCAGATTGTGGTGCCTTGTGAATTCGGTGCTGCAGTATGGGCACCTGTGCTTCCGCGATCCAGGCAACGATGGCGAGGTCTGCTCTTGTCCTGGCGTTGGGAAGCTCATGCCCCGTGGGGAGGCTTCTGTCATGCTGCCACTGGCCTGCAGAGACCCGGGATACGAAAGTGAACCCGGCTGTGGCCGCTCGTCTCCAGCAACGTGATGCGCATCTCCGCCATCCAGCTTCCCGTCCACGTCCATTGGCGTGGGGCTAGCTGTGACCCCGGCGCCAGCGATGCTGTTCTGCGCGCTCTGAGGGCTAACGTCGGCTTGCTGTTGCTCGGTCTGGTCGCCCACACCCGGAATGATGGAGAGCGAGGGGGGCGCAGCTCGCGAGTCCATGGACGCAGTAGGCGCGTTTGGAGGCGCGTCGCTCGGTCGGCTCATGGCTTGGGCGTCGCCTTGCATCAGGGATTCTAGAACCCGGTGAGATGGGTTCTCGCTGCTCGGGGCCGGGCTCGCGGCCTGCTCTGCTTCGCGACGTCGACGTTCGTCCTCGAGGGCTGCTGCACCAGTCAATGGGGGTGGTGGCGAGTGTCCAGCTGCCAGAGCCAGTCGGGCTGATTTCGCGGGCGACTGCAAAAGGTGTAGTTGTTGCGACGTGAACGAGTTCGGCGACGGGGGCGTGCTTTCGCGCTGGCGTTTAAGCAGCCTCGCGGTTTCTTCTGGGACGAGCGCGGCGCCAGCTGTAGAGGCTTGCAGATGGCGACTGGACGGCGGAGTACTGGTCGCGGCGTTGCCCTCGTCGGATGCCATAAGCGGTGAATTGGTGTTTGATCAGCTGGCCCGGTAGTAAGAGTGATATCAAAGCCCGACGCGTCCCTGTTTTGCAGCTAGTATTCACCAAGCTTGCTCAAGGACTCATGTCGAGGCGTCGAGGCGTCGGCTTCCAGGTGTGGCTGAGGGTCGTGGCGAGAGCTGGCGGGAATGCTTCAGTCACGTCGTGTTTTTTTTTTTTGTGTCCAAGCTGTGATGGCATGGACAAGAATGTGAAAGCGTTATCAGTTTTCGGCGATTTCTCAATCATCCACAGGTCTGACTTTTGCTAAGGGGATAATAGTCAGTTGGGGAGTTATCATGGAGATTGAGAATGAATTATCGGAGGCAAGGATTGATTGATCCAAAGAGGGCAGGCCTGCCTGGGCGCAGAAGGAGGAGACAAAAAGTTGTTGACGGCGGCAGCTGTGCTGGCTGGGGCTGGGACAGGCGGGTCGGCCTGCCTTGCGCGCCGCTGGGTCGCGCTGGCTCCCACGCTAATCTATTGACATCAAGAACCAAGTGGCCACTGGCCACCGGGCACCGGGCCACTAGGAGACCGTGTCACCGTACCCGGCAAGTCCTTGTCCGATCCACCTCCAACCAAGATCGTCATCCACTGACAGCGCGGACCAGTGGGATGTCAAGCAATGATGGGAGCAAGCCCGGGTTCAAGCCAGCCAGCTGCCAGCCGGCCACCCAGCAGGGATCTGGATGCTTCGTTGACGGCCAGGCGGACGAGCCAGTGACGGGTACGGACAGTATGACGCCACAGGGAGCGGACTCGCGCGAGCAGAAGGATGGATGACACAAAAATCGGGGGACTGGATTCGTACCTACGAGTGCAGCGGAAGCAAGGAAACCCCAGCCACTTTCCACCTTCTTTTCGTTCGCTCCACTGCGCTGCGGCGGCGACACCTTGTCTTGCTGGAGCGCGCGTTGTGCCACACACACCCACCTTTCCAAGGATGGACCGGGACCGTGGCTGGAATGACTGCCTCGCAAGGAAGTGGCTCTTTGAGAACGGCGCCGATCAACGCGAAGATACTCGGTTTTGGATCCGAGCGCTGTGGTGAAGCGTCTTTGGTTTATGCAAGGAAGAGAACTTTAGTTGTTGCAAATGGGAGAAGAGGCGAACGGCATCATTCCCTACCTTACTAATTACCTGTGCCGAATTGTACGTGGTAGATATTTGCACAGCCGCAAGTATGCCAAGTGGCTGTCATCATGCGCCGCGAACTGTGGCGCATACCTTTTCACTAGTGCGTCAGCCCCCTCCTAAAATCCCAGTGAGGCTTGGGCAAAACCTGAAAGTGGCACGGATCAGTGCACACACATGCTGATGGTGCCGGTGCTGTGCAAACGGTGCCGCAACGGAAGCATCAGGTCCTGAGGCTTGACAGCGTCCAAGTGGCTTGATGCAGTGACAATCAATACCGAATACACTCGCAGTGCAGGTTTACACTCATCATTGAAAGCTTTGATCAGATAAGCTCGACTTGCTTCCCTGAGGCTCGCACATGTCAAGTACTTGTAGTTGCTAATCGTACCGTAAGGTAAAGACATACTACTACTTTATCAACCGGCAATCGCGACGGCTCTCCGTTCTGTACGGGTAGGAAGCCTGTCACAGCCCGGTCCGTCCGGTCGATATAGTACATTCCTTTAACTTTTGGGGTCACCGTCGGCCTCGTAGCACTACGCGCATTGTAATTTCCAAAGGCTCTAATGAAATAGTCCCTGATTCAGTTATTGAAACTACTATCACTACGTACTCTGTACGCGCAACAGGCATGTATCCGTATCATGCGAGCCAGCGCGCGATGTATTTAGGTCAATAAACAAACATTTCGCTGAGTCGGACCACGGTCCAGCAACCTGAAACGGGGCGGAAGTGGCGGTGCTGATGCTCTCACTCAAGGCGCCAATCAACTCAGATCACAGACATCTGGCCCCGTCCGGCCGACCTCAGCCGCCACACGAGGTTGAGGGCCCCTTTGTGTTTTCAATCCTGAAACTTGGATCTTGTGAAAAGCACAAGGTCATCCTGCAGCGTTATTCAAGTACACCCACCATCAATTTCCATGTGGCGTACGCATCGGAACGTGGTGGTCTGATACCAGCAATACCCTGCGTCGACGTGCCTGGTGTGTGGTGAGCCACAAGGTTTGCAAGGCTCATCGACGTACGTACTCCGTACCTCATCTCAATTGATCTCTGCCCTGGCACTTTCGATGACTCTCGAGGCAAGCCAAGGCCCCAGCGACAATGTTTGCCAAATCCAGCGCAAGCTACTCGCTCGATTGAGCTGAAGGGGCAATATGTGGCAGTTGTTCGCCCCGCGGAACGCACATCTGCCGGCGTTAGCTGGTATCCGGCAATCGAGCCTAGAGAGCCAATCTACACAAAACGCCCCTCTCAAGGGCACAGGCTGACGTCGTTCCTCCGTGACACAATCATCACCAACTACATGTACGAACTGTTAGGATCCTCATTGGCCACGCAAAGCTCTATAGGCCAAAGTCGCTGGATTTTGGCTAACCAAGTTGTCACAAATGTCCGAATGTGGCGATATGCAGTTTGGCGAACCAAAACGGACTGCCCCTGGATTCTAAACCACCTCACGAACTGGTTGAGAGGCGACACCAATCTTGTGTGCTCGACCGACATCTGGTCATTTCTGGAGATGCACATGACCGACTCGGAACGGCCTCATAAACAGCTCGAGAACACACGGGCGGTGTCCCTGTATGCCAAAGTGCGACACCACGGACTGGATGCATCCTCTCGATGTTCCCTTCTGACTCAAGTTATCAGTTGACTGGTCTGGGAGTCATAAAACCCCGCGTCTTATTATAACAAAACAATGCTGGCGACATTGGCAGCATACTATTAGTAATTATTAGTATGTGAAGTACGTAGTAGGTATCTGAGGTGCTGTGTGGGTCTATCATTATACTATGCCTGGTGAAGTTGTTCTTCACGATGGATAGCATGGCATAATTAAACGAATTATCCTCGTTTCATAACATGGCTATGAGTTCAAGCCTTCAATGATCAATCACGGACTCACGGTCAACCAGACGGCGGTACGGATACCCACCGCTGTCGGCATGATCCGGATTCGCAATGTCTTGGCTCATAGAGAGCGTGCGGCGCATTGTGCTGCGGGCCATCTACAAACGCCCCAAAGGGTCAAACAAGACGTCTCAGTCGGGTACGTACGTGCACTGTAGCCCCAAGCCACATCTTCATATGGGTGTAATACGTGCCGTTTCAACTCTTGAGGGAGGAAAACTGTCACCTACATGTACGAGCAGACGGGCTTGTGATAGTATACGTAGTAATTATCTACGTACTCCGCGGATTCTCGAGAAATGAGCGACCTGAAATGCATACACGCACCGCGACTTAGCTCGAAGCTAATAAACATTGATCAATTGATGAAGAGGCAGCCCGTCAGTTAATCAAACAGCCTTCTTGGTGTCGAGGGACACGCGTCGCCCCCAACTGCCGCCTTACCGGGTTTCATTTTCGCAAGTCTCGAGATATTATTATAAGGGCAGCACTCGTGCGGGTCTCTTTTCAACGGCGATTATACCCAGGCCGTCGCGATGAGATTACTGACCGTTTTACTCCGTATAATGAGACGAAAGGCACATGGAAGAGGCCAACAACCAACCGTGTCGACGACTCGACCGTGGAGAGACTAGCGCCAGGAACGAGAGCGGGTTCCTGAATTGGCGCATGTGTCTACAGTCCCCAAGGGACCAAGAGGCACTGTGTCTGACTACTTGTCGCCCGTTCGTGGTCCATGGACCATGGCCAAGCCTGCTTGGAACGGGACGCGTTCGATGAGAGGCGCAGCCGTCAGAGGTCGGTCCAGAGCCCAGGCTACTCCTCTGTAGTGGTCAGTCATTGGTAATAATAATAACATTGTCCCAGAGATTGCTGCGAAGACTCGCGACTTGGTGCAGAGGGAGGGAGCCGGGCTGGATAATCCAGCACAGTGTTACAGTGCTGCCGACAGCGCGCAATGTCGATCCCAACAGCATCCATAACAATCACGAACGCTGCAGCGGCTGCATCCTATTAACAATGTTGGCCTGTAGGCTGTCTTTCTCGTCTGCTTCTCCCTCGCGGATGATGGAGCAGACTTTCTCGTCCGGAGCGCTCTGTCTTTGCGACCCTGACGGGCCCATTTTGTACATGCGGCGACTGTGTGGATAGGCATCTAGTGCGTGCTCATGCGCGTGGATCATGGTTGGCCCTCTTCGTCAAGCCAATGTATTGTTAATTTCCCAGACACGGCGAGCCAAGCCAGCCTTTCCAGACCGGGTCAGGCATGTTCCCACCCCTGGAAAGACGCGCAGAGGAGAACAGCGGCGGATCCACCGACAATGGAGTTTCTGGCGCTGCGCGCTGCGTCGCCGTAATGAGCTAATATCATTGGCGACTCGAATGGGTCGGTCGAGCAGACGGACAGGGTCTGTCAATGCTCCCAATCTCCACCGCCCTATTCCCTCTCCTTCCCTCTGCTCTCCTATCCAGCTCTCATCAGGCCTTGTCGCTCCTTTAACGCCTTGCTTCCTCACCTAAACGAGTGTCAGATTATCTCTGCTCTCGCCCACACTCATTTGATCGGTTCACCGACCCTCACGCTCGCTTTTGCTACCAACTCTACGCCGTTCGCTAAGACCGAAGAGAAGGATAACTGTCATCTGGTGAGTACTAGACGGCGCGACGACAGACGAGACCCGGGCCAGCTGTACAAGATCTGGGAATCGGTAGCACCTGCGATGTCGCAAAACAACCATATCCCAGACCCCTAGAATCCCGACAGCAGATGCCCGGACGCGCCCAAAGCAGAGATAAGAGGACGACGAGCTAACCATGGCCACTTGCGCAGCTTTTCGACGACTTCGTTGTGATTCGCAACAATGAGATACACTCAGTATACCCTGGCGGCCACTCTGGTCGCTGGCGCTGCTGCTGCCGGCGGTCACCAGCACGGCCACCAGCAGTTCCACGCTCGCCATGTCGCCCGTGTGGAGGAGCGCGACGCACCCGACGCTGTCACTGCTTGGGTAGCCGGTCCCACCGAGACCGTCTACGTCCTCGACGGCGAGCAGATTGAGGCCGACGAGGCCAAGGACCGCATCGACGGAGGTGAACTGACCATCATCGGCGAGTCGACCCCGACGTTCGTCCCTCCTCCCCCGCCAGCACCGAAGCCGACCACCACCTCCGAGGCGCCTGAGCTTGGTGCCCAATTCATCGAGAAGACCACCAGCAGCTCTGAAGCCCCCGAGCCCGAGACCACCACCAGCTCGGCGGCCCCCACGACTTCCGCTGCGCCCGCGAAGTCGTCGACTCCCAAGCCCGTCACCGGCGGCGGTGTCGACACTCCGTTCCCCGACAACAAGGTCAAGTGCTCCGACTTCCCCTCCGACTATGGCGCCGTCGGCCTTGACTGGCTCGGCTTCCACGGGTGGTCCGGTCTTCAACAGGTCCCCGATTTTGTCCTGGGCTCGTTGAAGAGCATTGTTGACATCCGCACTGGCATTTCTGGAGACAACTGCGATTCGGGCACCATGTGCTCCTACGCTTGCCCTGCCGGCTACCAGAAGACCCAGTTCCCCGAGGCCCAGGGCAGCACCTTGGAGTCCATTGGTGGACTCTACTGCGACAGCGAGGGCATGCTCAGGCTGACCCACGATCCCAACGGCGATGGCGAGTACCCTCTTTGCATGAAGGGTGAGGGCGGTGTCTTCATCCAAAACGACCTCGATGAGGTTGTCTCCACCTGCCGCACCGACTACCCCGGCACTGAGGGTATGTACATCCCTGCTGTTGCTGGCCCCGGCGACAAGGTCGAGCTCTGCAACCCCGACCAGAACTACTACGTCTGGGACAACAAGGGCACCTCTGCCCAGTACTACGTCAACCCCAAGGGCTTCGACAAGGAGGAGGCCTGCGTCTGGAAGAGCGACACGTTCCCCGACAAGCTCGGTAACTGGGCTCCCGTCATCGCTGGTGTCGGCTACACTGATGATGGCAACACCTTCCTCTCCATCTTCCAGAACTCGCCCATGAGCACGGCCAAGCTGGACTTCAACATTGAGATTGTCGGCGATGTCAACTCCAAGTGCTCCTACATCGATGGCAAGTGGACCGGTGGCAGCAACGGCTGCACGGTAAGTGGAGACTGATCTTTGAATTTGGAGTGACCAATGCTAACGTGGTTGCAGACTGCCTTCAAGAAGGGTGGCAAGGCCACCTTCCGTTACTTCTAAGCTATTGTCGAAGTCGTGGCTCGGACGTTGAATGTTGTGTGTTGTTGAACCTTCTTGTGGGCCTTGGGACCGGTGGGCTTCTGCCAGCTCAGTGCTGGCTGGCATGGGGGAGGGCGGCCGTGCGCCATTGTTGTGTATTTGAAGAGTATTGCTGTTTCGTTCGCATCGGTCCCTGTGTGTTTGCTGTGCGTTGCCTCGCTGCCTGCCAGCGTCGTAGTGCCCCTGCTCCTGGCGTGCGCCTCATCTTCTTGTATATAATGTATCTCGGCCGGTTGCGACGCTTGAAGACAGGCTTTGAAATGAGGCCCTTTGCACGTTGCCATTGAGTGATTCGGTGCTCTTGGAGTGGTCGACGTGAAGGGTGATCTACGGACCTCAGTAATAATATGGCAAGGGAAGGTCCTAATTAATTAGTAGGTTGGAGGGTGCCTGGGCCCTGGAGGCTGGAGGCTGGCAGTGAATTGGAGAAATAAGCCAATCACACACGTCAATCTGACGTGCGCAAGCGTCAGGCAGCCTGAGCCAGTCAGGATAGGCCGCCCCAGGCTTCACTTCAGCACCTATCGTCACCTTGATAAGAAAACCACCAGGAAATGCTGGCATCTTGGTCATCGTCATCCATCCATCTCCCCACAGACAGAGAGAGATCGAGCAACAAGAACTGTCACAACCTTTCGTTTGCCTGAGAAGCCCTCACCCAGAGTAGTCCGGATGTTTTGCTGTATGCCGTAGCTTGCCTTCAATTTTATCCACCGCCGCCACTGCGTCGGCGATCCGTGCTTGCAGTGCGCCCGCCGGACGAAGAACCCCGAAGCATCCTACGTTATCGAGATCGCCTAGCGCAACGCTTTATCGGCCTTAAACCACTCCTCTCCGCAGCTAGTTAATCTACGTTGTCAGTCTGTTATCATGGGTCTCACGTACTCTATCGCTTCAAACGCCGGTCGCATTCTTTTCCCATGCTGTTGATGCTTGCCCATCCATAGCACCACGCCGCATCAGATATTTAGCCTGCAGGCCAACCAACACTGCAGCACTGTACCTGGAACTCCACCCAGCAGCCAACAAGCCTGATTCTGCGCTCCAAGAATATATTTCACCGGCAAGGTGTTCTTACTTGTGGTCCTCCATACATACGACACGGTGGTCGCTCGCACAGAAGATAGGAGTGATCAGCTCCAGTGGATGACACTCTTCAACTTCTACAGACCCAGCCCATGATACCACAGAAGCCTGTATAAGACCGTCTGACGACCATGTCTCTCAACCGCATCGGGAGCATCGAGACGCTCACAGACCTGAATGTACGTCGAGGAAGCGACGCAGGGACTCGGCCACGGCGTCTGAGCTTCAACCCCATTCCACAAGAATGGAGTTCTCCTCAACCATCTCCCAATAAGTCTACCGACCGGCAGGACTTCTTCGGGGAACAAGAGCACGGAGCTCTGGCTCCTCCTGAGGAGCGCAAGCCAGCCACGAAGCCATTGGGCGATGAGCCTGTGAGTGCATTCGACGTCTCACCATGGATGAGATATTGTAAGTCACCCGCGCCGCCTGCACCTATACAATGTGACGGAAAGCTAATACTCATCAAGTACAAATCGGGACGGTAGTCGTCTACTGTCTGTTCGCAGCTGGTGTCGTGTTTGGCTACGCTGCCATCAAACCCGTGTTCATACGCGAGGGCGCATACAGCAACATATGCCCAGAGAGCGACGACGACACCTGCGTCGAGATCCATCTCAACCTCATGTTCACGGTCGCAGCTGTTGGCACCAACCTCGCTGCTCTGCCCGTGGGGGCCATTCTCGATAACTTTGGACCACGCGTCTGCGGTATCCTCGGCAGCGTGTTCTTGACACTTGGAGCCCTTCTGTTGGCGTATGCACAAGAGCTGCCCTTTGACGCATACCTACTTGGATACCTGCTTCTTGCTCTTGGCGGTCCCTTCACCTTCATATCCTCCTTCCAGCTATCCAATGCTTTCCCTCGTCACTCGGGCCTCATCCTTGCGCTACTGACAGGCGCTTTCGACTCGTCGAGCGCTGTCTTTTTGGTCTATCGCATCATCTACAACGACACGGACGGGCAATTCGACCAGCGACGGTTCTTCCTGGTATATCTGGTCGTCCCTGTGTTCATCGTTATTGTCCAGATCCTGTATATGCCTGCCAAATCATACAAGACGGTGGGCGAACTGGTCGATCAGGCGGATGAGGCACAAGCGGCCAACAACAGTCAAACGCCGAGCACCTCCTTTGATGACCAGGTGACGGAGGAGACCGCCCTGCTGCACAATGAGCGCCGTCAGCTGCAGATTGAGCAGCGCCAGGAGCGCGAGCATATCGTGGACGAGGTTGAATCCCTGCTTGGCTCGGTCACAGCCGATGACTTGGTCGAGGAGGAGCAACGCAAGAACACAACGTCGGGCGTGTGGGGTGTCATGCATGACAAGACTGTCTACGAGCAGATCACATCGCCTTGGTTCATCCTGATCTGTCTCTTCACCGTCATCCAGATGACGCGCATCAACTACTTTGTGGCGACAATCAGGCCGCAGTACAGACACTTGCTCGGCGATGCGGACAGAGCGGCGGAGATCAATAACTTCTTCGATATCGCCCTCCCGGTGGGCGGCATTTTTGCCATTCCCTTTATCGGCATCATCCTCGACCACACCAGCACAGTCGCCGTTCTGTCCGTCTTGGTGTCGATTGCCAGTCTGATTGGTGTTCTCGGTGTCCTTCCGTCCGCCTGGGCCGCGTATGCCAACATCGTCCTGTTTGTGCTATATCGGCCGTTCTATTACACGGCGGTGTCGGATTACAGCGCAAAGGTGTTCGGGTTCCGGACGTTTGGCACCGTCTACGGACTGATCATCTGTCTTTCCGGGTTACTGAATCTGTCGCAGTCGGCGCTGGACTTGATGTTCCACAAGACCTTCCATGGGAACCCCGTACCAGTCAATCTGATGTTGCTGGCTGCTGGCATGGCTGTGGGCCTGTCCTTGGTGGTGTTTGTCGCTGTGCAGGTGCGAAGAAGACAGTAGGAAAGCCTCTTCGATGTCTATGCATATGGGTGAACATGAGTATCAGACGTAAGGAGCAGAGTTGCCGCTCCGATGGTGTTGCTGCCGTGCACATGATATTGATAATACAGTGAGATTGAATATACCCTGAGATGCTGGCTATGATTCATATCTCCCCCGGATTTAGTGCTTTGTATTACCTTGCAGTGTGAATCTACCAATCGATAACGGCCTGCTCGAAAGGCTCCTCATCGCAGTATTGGGTCCATCCATCGAGCTGCGCGCTGGCTCTCTTCAAGACCTTGCTGAACCCTGCGTCGCCGGCATCTCCTTGACAGTGCTTCCTGTAGTCCTCGGGGCTGAGCTCACCCTGCTCCATGATGGACACAGGGTACTCAATCTGGAAGACTGGCTTGCCAGCCTCGACGTAGACCTGGAAGTCCTCGCAAAAGTCCCATTCACGACAGGATTCCAGGACGGCAAAGTCCAGCGTCTCGACCAAGGCAGGGGCCATGGCGGGCGCGTTCTTCTGGCCAATCACAAGGGAACCAGAGTCATGCGCAAATTGGGCGAGCTTGATGAGATAGTCCGTGTAGTCTTGCTGCGTCAGTCCAAAGCCAGTCGCATCCTCGTCTCCCTGGGCCCAAGCATCCACATTGTCAGGGTCAACGCCGTCGCACCCGAGGGCGGCAGCCTCCTCGAGGCGCTTGTACATGAGTTCTACGACATCTTGGTTGCGGATGTCGAGGTACCACTCATCCTCGTAGTCGCCGCCCAATGTCTTCCCAATGGCAGCCTTTGGAAAGTCATCTTTATCGGCGTCCCAGTCCTGGAGGGCGCCCGCATTGAAGTAGCAAAGGACAACTTTACCGGACTCCTGACATCAGGTCAGTGCACGGCTTTGGAGCGAGTTGGAGTTGGTCAACGTACCTTGATCGTGGGGATGATGCCAGGGAAATCACGAGCGTGCTCCATGTCAATGTCGTAGACAAGCCCGTCTTTGGGGACTATATCGTCCGGCGAATCATGCTTGATAGGTTTGTGGATGCAGATATTCCACTTGGCGCCCCTTTCAAGACCGTCAAAGACATTGGCAGCAGTTGGAACAGAGCTAGCTGCCAAAGCCACAAATACTGAGAGGGTCTTGGAGTTGACCATGGTGGGCGATTGGAACAATAGCTTATTTCGCAAAGGGGGCTTCGGTTATTGGAATCTGTAAGACAGGAGAGTAGATTTGATGAGCTTCTGTTATAAACCATGGGAGGGCACTCCTTTTTAAAGATCAGCAGCAGCTAGGCTCAAGGTGTTACCCAGGCATGTCGAAAGGATTCAATATCGAAAGCCTATAGGATTCAATTTCGAAACATGGTCGCAATTCCTTGCACCTGGTCCCTGTCCTGGTCCCTCTCTATGTAAGAGCTAAGAGCTAAGACCTAGCAGGGGCCTCGACACGAGCATGTTGCGAATGCAAATTGCTTGGTCAAGCCTACTTCATGATCAAGGGAAGCAAGCCAGTGCTATCCTGATCTAGTCAGAACCCGCGCTGGCACGCTATGTAGTAGCCAGGTAAGCTAGGTTTAGAAGAGGTGTGAGTCGCTCGATTGCTATAGAGCGACTATTTGGGTACGCAACCCGCACGTCGTCTTGGTCAGCCAAGAAGGCTCCACCAGCCGAAATCCGATACCCAACCGTCCAACCTTGTTGTTTTAGCCCGTTTTGACAATTTGACCTGTCAGGCTATCACTCGCGCATGGGCAAGGGACGAAACAGAACAATGCAGCCTGATATTGAAGGCAAAGGGCGTCTTTGTTCTGAAGTCAGACTAGGGCCGGCGTCGTGCTAAGAACCGGGGGGGATGGGGCGGTCATGGACAGCAGTGTCATGCCTTGATGATGAATCTCTTCGAGACTGGCGATGATATTTCTTTGTGCCGTGGTATCAAATGCGGTGCTTGTGGCATGCACTGGAGTGCCAGGGCTCGCCGGCCCGGATTGAGATCGTTCGGACCAAAGTAAGGATGGTTGAAGTAGTCCGTCGCATTGGGGGAAAGGGGGAGGGAGCAAGTCGGATTCAACGACACATCCGACATGCAAGGCTAGGCCTTCCCTGTTTCAGTACTCCATGGCTTGCCCGATCGCCGCCTCTCGAGCTCTTCGAAGCTCATCTCTCTTCTCCTCAGTCTCCTCCTTGATGCGTTGTTCGACATCGTCCCTGACGCCGCCTAGATCTGGCGGGATCACCTGCAAAGGAACACTTGGGGCTGCCTGGACAAAGCGCAGCTGCTCTGTCACATGCTGTACAATATCTTGCAGCTTTTTCTGTGTGTTGCGATTCTGTCGCGGCTCGCCGAGGATCTGCTCAAGAGTCGGGAAGAGCGTTTCGTGCCTGAAGTGATCCCTCCAGGGCGTATGAGTCGGGATCATGTGATTGAGCTTGTCTTGGTGATCGATGGCTATGCTTGTTTCGTACGTCCAAGCGCGGGCAACGTTCCTTGGCGTGTAACCACCACCCCCGAACAGGATGAGAGGGATTCCAACTCGTTTGCAAAAGTCCACACAGGCGCCGTGACCTTGTACCTGCAGGTTGAACCGGCCTAGTCTGTCGCCGGCCAGGGAATCCGCGCCGCACTGCAGCGCAATGGCACTTGGCCTGAACTTCTCGATGCATTTTCCAATGACCGAGTTGAAAAGCCAGTCATACTGCTCATCGGTGATTCCGTCGTTAAGAGGAACGTTGATTGCATGGTGGGAGCCTGGGTTGTGCTCACTCTGGGGGCCATTGTCGTCAAGCGCGCCAGTTCCGGGGAAGAAGTTTTGAGGGTCGTACTTGTGGAAGGATACGGTCATGACCCTATCGGTGGAGAAGAACGCCTCTTCAACCCCATCACCGTGGTGGACATCAATGTCGATGTAGAGTACGCGCGGGTAACAGCGCAGCAGCTGCAAGATTGCAATGACAATGTCATTTATGTAACAGAAGCCCGAAGCTTCCGATTTCTTGGCATGGTGAAGACCGCCTCCCCAAGCAATGGCAATATCGGACTGCTTGGTGCAAAGCTTGCGAGCAGCATCCAGCGCGCCCCCTGCTGACATGGAACAATAGTCGTAGAGGCCCTCGAAAAGGGGGCAATCCGATCCACCCAGGTTGAACTTGAGATCAGGGTTCGGGTTCTCTACATCGAAAGGGACTGGTTCGGGCAGGACCGTGCCAAGGAAGTCCAGGTAGTCTGTCGCGTGGAACGAGGCGAGTTCCTCGTACGTGGCAGCGCGCGAGATGTAATTGTCCATGGCGAAGGACATGCCATAGGAGTAGATCAGGCTCTTGGAGAGAGTCAAGCGCCACGGTTTCATGGGGTGTGTCTGCCCGAAATGATGCTTCTCCATGTCTGGATTGCAATGGAACGAGACATTGTAGCCTTTGGGTCGCGTCACACCTGCCTCAAGGGCGTAGCGCTCACATTTGGCAGCAAACTTAGCATTTTCAAGCTCGCTGGCCTTTCCGAGAGGGATGTTGTACTCCTCGACGATGTCGTCTTTCTCTGAGGCATCGAGCCTCTTGTGAGGCAGGTAGTTGGGCTTTGGAACCCTAAAACGGTAGGTGTCCATACTGTCATGAAGGCGCGGACGCCTCCGGGCGTGGGTGGGGATGGATGATCCCGCTGTCGGCTGAGAAGCGTGCGCAGTCCGAGGCGAACTACCATATGAACCGCTAATAGGGCTGCGCAGGGTGCGTCGCGCGAAAGTGACGATGGAAGGTTGTGTGAGTGAGTGAGTGAGTGAGTGATCGAAGGTACCATCTGAAATTCAGTGGACTTGGAGATCATGCAGGTACCTTCCGACGCTAAGCTTCAAGAGGCCTAGTGCGGGGATTTTGTCGGCCGGCAGGCAGAGGCAGCAGGCGGCTGCTGTTGCTGTTGCTGTTGCTGCTGACTGATGCAATAATTTGAGTTCTGGCTCAGATGATAGACCGGATGTCGTGGTCGTGGTTCAACGATCACCATTCAATCGAGTCTTCTCCCAACTCAACTATCACCGACCGTGACAGCAAGCCACATTTGCAGCCTTCTTCTATTTTCAAACAGTTTGAGAGTCCGCTTCTCTTTCAAGACCTGCTCCCGGTGTACTGAGCGTAGCGATCTGAGCTGCAAGAGTTGGGCCTCGACTGGAACACCGCCACCTTCCACCATCTATCTAAGGTACATATTATTACCCTGAAAACACGGACCAGAGGTGAGCTCCGACATTCATCGAACTCTTCATTCTTTGCGCGTGCTTTCGCGACACGCTGCTTAGCTGCCCTGCGATTACAACAGTGCTTGCGACTCTGCGAGTACTTTGGCGTCGCACGCTGGAGACCCACGTTGCCGACGACAACCTGACTGACCGACCGTCACCGTCCGTCACTGGCGACGGTGCGACTGGGGTCCCGGTCTCTATCCGAGCTTCGGCTCTACGTCGCGTGGTGGGCTGAGAAGTTTCACCTACCTATTTCGCCGCACACATCACTTTTTGTTGGATTTCGAACTCATCAGAGCATGAGCGAGCGAGCGAGTGGTTCTTGAACACATTTTTTCAGACTGCTTGCATGCTATTACTTCCTGTGCGCCTGCTTTCAGCACACCAAACCTCATTCCACGCGTTGCTTACTCATGCGCAACCCTTCTTCGCGACATTGAATTTTCCGTCTGATCGCTCCTCGAGCCTTCGGACACCAAGCTTACAGTCATGCCCAGAGACGACTTGTCGATTGATTTCGTCAAGAGGATGCCTCCAGCCGAAGCTGTGGATCCAGGGGTGATCCTCGACGACTGGATCAACCGCGTTCAGAATCTCCCGGAAGAGATACGTTTCTGCCACGACGAGATTGCAGACAGAGACCGCCAATACAACGAACAAATACGAATAATCGAAGATCGCGACTCGAAGATCCAGAAACACATCAAGGCGCACGGCAGCCATGAGCCAAATCCTAAGGAGGAGGGGCTCCGGGCACAAATACGCGAAGCCTACGAGCGAGCCGACAAGATTCAACTAGAGAAGATCAAGCTTGTGCAGAACTCGGCACTCATCATGGATAAACACATCAAGAGCTTGGATTATCAGATCAAGCAACTTTACGACCGCAGCGAACACGGTTTCTCAAATCCCGACGAGCTCCCATCACTCATCCGACCAAGCGCTGCCAATAAAACAGCCACCTTCAGACCAATGCCCACAGGTGGCAACATGGCTCCAGGTCCTGCTGCTGCCGCCGCTACTGCTCCTCCGAATGGCGCCGCGTCGCCTGCGCTCGATCGATTGCCCAGTCATGCCAATGTCCGAGCCACCCAGACTCAGCAGCAGCTACAGCAGCACGCCTCCTCGGCACCGGCTACTCCAGCTGCCAGTATGATTCTCAACCGCCAGCAACGGGAAGGCTCCACTGGCCCTGCGACAAAGCGGGGGGTCCGTGTCAGCTCCGGCCTCGGAAACGTACCGGTCACCTCCAGCGGACTCGCCAGACATTCGTCCCTCGGCCCCGGCACGCCCAAAGGCGCGCCTGCGGGCGGTCAGGGCGGCGCTTCGAGGGCTGGCAGTGTCGGCCCGAAGCCCAACTCTGCAAAAACAACGGCGGGCAGCGGCTCGCGACGCGGAACACCTACCGGAGTCGTACGTAAGAAGACAGCCAGCAAATCATCGCTATCGCGGGTCAAGAAGGCTTCCAACAGGAATTCGCCGGCATCTACAGCGGATAGTGACCTCTCTGATGCTGTTAGCGGTAGCGAGGTGGACGATGGCGAGCACCGCTCAAGAGGGACTCCGGCTGGTGATGGCAAAGACGCCGACGGCGACGACGCTGTTCTGGATGCGGACGAGGACGAGGACGATGGTAACGATGACCGGAAATACTGTCTGTGCAACAATGTGAGCCATGGCGATATGGTTGCGTGCGACAACGACGATTGTCCATATGAATGGTTTCACTGGTCCTGTGTTGGCCTCAAAAGCGAGCCGAACGGGACCTGGTACTGCCCCGTGTGCTCTGAGAAATTTAAGAAAGGCAGATGAGGCAGCGGCAGATGATCATGGGAACCTAGGAATGGTTTGTGTTGGGAATTGGGATATGGAGGCCGGCGTGCCTCGGCGTTTGTCACGGCTGATACCCTCGCTCACATGTTTAGGCGTACATAGCCTGTCAATACCACGAATGCGATTGCACATTGGGAAAGTTTGATTCTTGTCTTTTTTATTTTCACGGTGTACTACCCCTTGAAGTCATTCCGGAGTGTGCAGCTGACAACCCCACGCCTGACTCCGGCTGTCTCTTCTCTCAATTTGTCCACTATAGCTCCTCTCCCCTGGACATCGATCACGAAGTCCTCCAGTGAGCCCCCGACGCCAAAGTAATGCTGCTTGGCACCCACCAGGGCCACTGCCTTTGCAGTACCAGCAGCCCGCTCGCGTTCAAGGAGAGATAGCGTGGTCTCCGCAAAGGCTTGTAATGCTGACGGGGAATAAATCGTTTCTGCTCCGAGGACGAGAGTAGATGAAGCCTCCGTCTGTGGAGCCTGCCCGTAGACAAGGTCGACAAATTGCTCGGACCAGCCCCCTGACAGGAAGGACAAGCTGATACCACGAGACGTGAGAAATGCTTGGAATGCGTTAATGACTTCGGGCGAAAGTTCGAGCTCTCCGTCCTCGGCGAATGCGTCCTGCAGAGCCGGCGTGGTGGCTTGCTGTGTGAGAGCCCAACTGAGGACGAAGTTGGGCAGGGTGACGAGCTGGAGAACGGTGGGATTGTAGTCAGCTATCACAAAGGAGATCCGTCTCTGGGTCTCCGCTGTAGATGCGAGGGACCATTGGAACATTGCCAGCGAGGGTAGGGCGGTACCGCAGCCAAGCTGTTGCTGATCAGCCACTGCGTGTCAAGAACGGTAGTTTTTCAAGAAGTCTCACCTCGATTATGCGCACAGGCGTAGCGTCGTCACTGGAAAGGTGATTTCCCGACGCCAGTACTTTGACTAGATCAAGACTGCTCTCCCAGCTCTTGAAGCCGCCCTCATACACGCCCGTCTTCACATCGTGGCTTCCCAGCCCTTCCATACCCTCTGCTTGACCCTCATCCTCGGCCATCAGCTGGATCCTCACATCCCATAGCTCTCGACGGGGAATCTGCATCGAGCTTCCATCATCAAGACTGACGTCCAAGTTACTGAAAGCAATCTTGGAGGGCAAGGTTGAGAGCAAGGCCGGAAGGTCATGATACGTTGGTGGAAGTTGTGGTTTTCCTGCTACTGGGAAGGCGCTCGGTTTTGAGGGAGGAGGCGGCGCGGATGTATCGCTCGCGCCATCTATATCGTCGCCTGAGAAGCCGAAGGAGAATGCCATGGTCAGAGTTGGACTGAATCAAGGATGAGATTTTATTCGAACCGTCTTGAGTCTTGACGTTGAGATTTGCGACACTGTATTGGCCTGGGATTGTGGGGCCAAAAATCGGACGTCTCATCGACGCCATCATCGCGTGCGCCTCACCATTACCCTCAGTTTACTTACAATCTGCGATTTCCGCCTTCGTATAACAATTATCTGTAAAAAGATATTAATTTCGTGGTCATGCGCTCATCTATTGCCCGGCAGGCAGCCGCGACAGCCGCCTCTGGCTTCAAACCCAGTCCCATGGCACTGCTGCCGCCCATTCCCCTATATCGTCGTCTCTTCCGCGCGCACAGGAAACACTTGCCTCGCGAGATGCGCGTGCTGGGGGATGAATACATCAAGGCAGAATTCCGGGCGCATCGCAAGGTGGACAATCCCGCCCATCTGGTACTGTTTCCCGACAACGCGACGCATCTCATGGCGAGCACCCACCCCCTAACGTCTCATAGATTGGCTTCCTCACAGAGTGGCAATTATACGCACAGAAAGTCGAGGGTGATGCATGGAAGGGCGAGAAGATTGAGGACGGCAAACTACAGAAGTTGTCGGACGAGCAGGTCCACCAACTCTACGAACTCATGCAGGCGATACAGAAGCGCGGGTCGGATGACGACGGGTCGAGCTCGTAACGTGGCCATCCAAGGTTTCGACACAGACATGGGAGGCGTGTATGATTTTGTATAGTTAATTGCATACGGAGCGGAGTGAACATTTCTTCAGTTATCATAGCAAGCCACAAGCAACACTGAATAAACCTTCATAGTTGGGCACAGCCTCCATGATGACATTTATACTTTATTCATCACCTATTGTCAGGAATATCTAGACTCCATTGCCTCCAGTATCCACGCGCCTTGAATAGCACTGACCTTTTTAGCGAAATTCTTGGTGGTGTAGATGTGCTCCAGAAACATGATGGCCTCCTTCTTCTTGCCGTAGAGCACACTCGACGGATGTATGGCCACGGTGTGCTTCCCCTCGGCTGTGGCGTAGGTACCGTCTGGCTGCAAGGTAGCCACTTTGTGGGCGAAGCCCTTGAGGAAGCATTTGATGATGTTCTCGGCTCGATCGGGCGATACAGGTACGAATGGCTGGGGGTCGACAGGTGGCTTGTCAGCCAAGAGTTTCTGTTTGACGCAGAGGTCGCGTAGCTGTCGTCGGATATTCAGGGCTTGCCGCATGTTGCGTCCGTTAATCCCGCGGGCCTGACACCACGCGTTCCTGTCAGTGTTCTCTGACGTGTAGCGTTGCATGGTCGTCAGAAGCGTAATGATATCGCCTTCACGGCGGTGAAGCTCACTGCGCACCTCGCCAATTTCTTCTTGCTCCTCCTCCGATTGGAGCTGCAAGAAGATATCGCCGCCGGCCGTAATGAGCGACACCACGTCAATGGCCTCAAGAAGACAGTCGTACTCGGGCAAAGGCGCGGCCAGGAGAACAGTGGCCAGTGGTGCTGGCAACGGCAATCTCGCCATCTGAGAGCCTTCAGGTGTGAGTTGGCCACTCTGATCCAGAGCACCGAGGAAGTAGAGATGAAACATGGCCTTCTTGATAGCTTCAATGTCCGGGGGATCGATCAGGGGAAAGTTAATCACATCTTGGATACCTCTGGCTTTCATCGTCAAGACAGCGCCGAGCACGTCGTTTCGCAAGATTTCAGGTAGATCGGCCTCGCGCAGACCTTCATAACCTTCCTCAGTATAGAGCCTGAAGCATTTGCCCGGTCCCTCACGACCAGCACGACCTTTTCGTTGAATAGCGGACGACTTCGAGATTGGTTTCACGAGAAGCGATTCCATACCCAAGCGCGTTCGGAATTGCTTGACCTTGGCTTTGCCGCAGTCAATGACGTATCTGACACCGGGGACCGTCACTGACGTCTCGGCAATGTTGGTTGCCAGCACGATTTTGCGGGTGAAGGGGGCTTTGACCGGCATGAAGGCATCCTTTTGGGCTTCCATGGACAACTGCCCGTACAAGGGAACGACCTTGATTTTCGGTACATTCGACGCGAGCTCAGCCGCTCGCTGCTCGATGAGCTTCTGTGCTGATTCGATCTCTTCTTGTCCAATGAAGAATGCTAGTATGTCTCCCGGAAACGGTTCCTGCGTGTGAACCTTGAGCGCCATGTCGACTAGTGCGTCGTTGATGTTGGTCACAGGCTCGGGTTCGTATATGGTCTGTACGGGATATTGCCGCCCCTCGATCTTCAGGACCTGGATGGCCTCTCCCTGCTTTTCTTCAGGATATATGTCCCGGAAGAATGACTGGATAACCTCCACATCGGCCGTAGCACTCATGATGATGACCTTCAAGGGGATACCTCCACGGCCCGCATTGTCTCCCGCAAGCATCTGCTTCAGAAACCCCACGAGTAGATCAACGTCCAGACTGCGCTCATGGATCTCGTCGACGATGACAGCGCTGTAGTCTCTCAGATTGGGATCGCGCAGCAACTCCTGCAAGATCATGCCTTCGGTGAGGAACTTGATCCGCGTGCCACGCGGGACCTTGTGGTCGAACCGCACCGAGTAACCAACTGTCCCATCCCGCTCACCAGGCTTCAACGGTGTCCCCTCCTCGCGAGCGACGCGGTGCGCCAACGTTGTGGCTGCGACCCTTCGCGGCTGGGTGATTGCAATCATGCCGCCCACGTTGACCTCCTCATTCCCAATCTTGACTTTCCGGCGCTTACACCATGATTGACGGTGTAGATACTGTGGTACTTGGGTACTTTTTCCTGAACCCGTTTCACCAACCAGGACGAGAACCTCAGAGTTGCGCACCGCCCGCTGTATCTCACCACGGTACTGTGCGATAGGGAGCTCATCTTGGGCTTTACGGATGTCAGACGGCGTTTTTGATGGTGCTGCTGCGATATTGGCTTTGCGGTCTCTCTTAGGGTTGTGCGCATGTGCTTTGTCTGGGTTGGACACTGTCGCTGAGGCCTGTCTCGGTGAGGGCACCAGTGCTGCATCTGAAGGCGCAGGCGTAGTAGCCTCTGGTGCCACTGCTGGCGGCGCACGCTTTACGACTGGCGCATTGGCAAAATTGGCTATAGCTTGGGCCAACGGGTCAAGAGTCTTCCTGCGTTTGGCAGGTGGCGCCATGATGTCGGGTCCAGTCGGTGATGGAGACAGTGAGATCGTATGTAATAGTTGGTGGTCTTGATGTTGGTGCTGGGTGTCTATTTTCTGACTGAAGGCCGGTACACGTGATCTACAGGCGGGCCCCGGGCCCGGCCGCCTAGCCCGGGCTTGTCAGCAGTATATTAAACGTCACTTGCATTGAAGCGGCGTGCTGTAGTTTATTTTCAAAATTGCTACATGTCGGTATTTGGTAATGACGAAATCGCCCTTCACCAGGTGGGCCATGAGGTTTTATTATCGTCGTGTCTTGGGAGCTTCCATATCCAAAGCAACCTGGTACGTCTGAGCCAGGGGGCACCCACTCCCAAGCTACGTACAACGGCAAAAGAAACCCTTTAGTATATTGATATGCGAGTGTGCTTATGACGAGCCAGGGAGAGATCGACCCAGCTACCGTAGGCGACAGCCGCGCAAGCGCGTAGTTCCCAATGCTGAATCTGGTGTAAAGTGAACACCTCTATTTGATACGAGCCAGCCGCTCTCTGTTCATCCTTGTTTGATCGTCTACAGCATCGCTCTGATTTGGCCGTTAGCACCTTGTCACGAGCATTTGAAGGGCGGGAAGTTACCTTGTCCATGATGCGGTTGATTTGCGAGTTTTGGGTGTCGACCTCTTGGCCAATGGCCTTACCGATGCGGTTCATCAGGTGGACTTGGCCACTGAGTTGATCAATACCATCATCGATTTGGTCCTCCAGCTGCCGCGCCTCGTCATCCTCGTCGTCAAGGTTATATTTGCCGTAGTTCTTGTTGCCAGTTCGACGAACCTGTGGCCCGCGCGACACATCTTTGAAATTGCTTTCCATCCGCTGGTTCGCGGCATAGCCGTCTCGACGCGTAGCCTCCCTCTGCTCTCGCTCGGAGCGATGGCGCTCGAGGACCTCCTCGTCCTCCTTCATCTGTCGCTGCTTGGAAGTGAAGGGGTTGCCCACGTGGACCGCAAACATGCTGCGGTTCAGCGTCTTGAGTTCGGCTGCCCTATCCTGCGCAATCTTGTTCTGGTTCGATGCGAGATCGAGGTGCTTCTCGGTGTTGTGCAAACGCTCGCCTTGTGCTCCCAGGCGAGCCAAGGTGGCTTGCCCAACCTCAGTGGCTTGCTGTGCGACCAAGAGGGAGCGATTGACGGAGCCAGCACTTTCTTGTTGGATCTTCCTCTTCTCCGCCAGGATGGCCTGATATTCTTGCTCTTCCTGCTCCTCAGCCGTGAGCTCCCTTTGCTCGCCATAGCCCCCGTAATCGCCGCTGGCCGGGGCGCCGCCGGCTGGGGCATCGCCGGCCTGTGAATAAGTCGGGGGCGGATCGTGCGCCTGCGGCGGGTGTCTTTGCGCGCGCTCCTGAGCTCCAGAGAAGAGTGCGTCGCGGTTGCTGTCGGGCTCGTCGTTGTTCACTGAACCAAGACCGCCATAGCCGCCAGGGCCTCTAGCACCGGCTGCCGGGGCATTGTACTGGTTCTGGGAGGGCGCTTCGTATCGATTGCCGCCGTATCCACCACCGGAACCATAGCGGTCACTGCCATAGCCCTGTTGAGGAGGAGGTGCGCCGTACCCTCCACCGCTCTTTGGCCCTGGCGAGGATGAGGACGACGGATACGTGTTTTGTGCTTGAGGGCGAGGTGCCCCAGAAGGTCCTCCTTCGTATGATCCGTTGCCTCCTTGGGGCCCTGCCGGTCGGTCGAGGCCAGCTCGAGCTCTCTGATAGGCGGTCATCTTCGCAGGGTCGGCATATGGGTCGGCCTGGGAGGGTTGTCGAGCATAAGGGTTGTCGGATTGAGGGGCAGGGGACGACTTCTTTCGACTGAATAGGCTACTGCGACCGCCGTCGTCTTCGTCGCCGCCCTTTTTGCTTCCGAAGCTGAACTTGCCCATGGTGAATGCCTCTGTCGAATAATGGTGATTGAATGACCCTGAGACGAGAGCAGGATCGTGGTGTGGAGGAAAGAAGAAGTTGAGATGGCCGGGACACGCAAACTGTCCGACAGGTGCCTGATCCGACTGGGCTGGGTTGTGGCGATGCAAGCCGCTGGGGAGGCCACGACTGGAGGCAGAGAGCACCTTGCCTTTATTAGTGAGACACCTGCTGCAGCGGTGCTGGTTATTAGCGTTTCGGGACCTTGAACCTGTCCTGCACACCTGCACACTGTGTCAGCTCCGAACATGCTGTATTTAATGTTCTGTTGCGCCGCTTAAAAGGTACCTGTAGATGAGAAGTTAGGCTGGTGATTGAACCCCCACACACTGTCCGGTCATGCATTCAGGGTCCATTGGGTGAGACTGGCGTCGCAACAGTTTCGAGTTCCGGCCGCTTGCTGAAGGTTTCAGCTTCGAACTGCAGGCTACCTTGCCACCTGGGCACAGCGCGATAACTACAATCTGCGGTGAATGCAATAGCTCTCACAAGGTCCAGTACACTAACTTAGCTTCGAAATATCACTGGGTCATTCAAATCAATTGTGTTGACACATATCACACATGTTTTGCACTCAGTTCCTCTTTGAGGTGTGATTACTTGTAATTGTGTGCTGCGCCAGTCTTGTTGTCGAGCATACGGCAATACCCACTTTGATTTACTTGATTAACTTACTGACAAATGCACTTTATCTAACTTGATATAATGTACTGAGCTGGTATATAATGGCCTCCACCACGCGGGATACAGTACTTTGACTCGGCCAGTCTGGGTCGGCGTCAATGTAGGGTAGTCTGGAAGTGGCGGCTCCGTCTCGCTAAGCCTATTTGAGGACGCTATTGACCAGTCATGAACGTGATCTCACCATTCGACGACACAGTCTCGCCGGTTCCAACTTGAACTCACCAGTCTGGTTTATCGTGAGCGCCTCTTCTACAATCTCCCCCCCTGAACGTTTTGATCTGTGTGTTTCTCATCTCGCATATTAATCTACGTATCTGGCGCAAGCCGTTACCGTGGGATTCTGTTCAGTTCTTCGCTATCATATGAGCCACCGCCGACGGGAGTGTTGACTCACCGACATGATCTAGCTATATCACTGATACATAAACCACGCCTCCCCTCCCGCGTCAATCCTGATCTGGGCCATCACATTACGACCTTGGGTCACCTCAACAAGATGATAAGAAACAATCACCTACGCAAAGTCACCGGGAATTGTACACGTTATACAATAAGCATGGGTCAACGGCAAACCGCAAGAACAATACGAAACAATTGAGGGAGCGTTACGCTGTGATATCAAAATGGCATCTATTTTCACCTGGGATCCCAACCCTCCCAAGGTTGCCTCCCCATGGCTGATACCAACAGACTCTGGCAAGTCCAAGAATGGGGACACAGTCAAGTCGAAGCCAGGCTCGGCCCCACACGCAGGATTGCTGTCGGATTACGGAGTCACCAAGCTTCGAGCCGAACCCGAAGATGGGCCTACCGAGTACAAGCTCCACCTGCTTTTGCGACCCCGTAGGGCTTATAAGTCCATGACCACGGCCTCAAGGTCTGTCGGGTCGTATACGGGACGACCGAGGGAGCCTACGTCGGATTCCACGCATGCAGCAGCAAGCCAGCCACGCCAGCAGCGGTTGCTCCAGCTGACCACACAGTTGCTGTGGCGGCTACAGCAGTCCTCTCCCTACCATGTATCGAGCTCCAAGGAGATCACATTGCCAAGGTTGCCGGGTGACGATATCGATTTGGAACGGGCAAACAGCCCGGCAAGTCTCCTACCCGGCCTCGAAGAGTCCAGGGGTGCCTTGTACGAGATCGGCGTTTCTGACGATGGGACTCTTGTTGGACTTACGAAAGATGAGATGGACGAGAGTATCAAGACCCTTCGAGTCATGGCCGCTAGTCTTGGTTGCTCTGTAGAGGTACTACGCATGGTAATCGTCGGAGACTGCGAATGGTTCGACACTCTTGGGCCGGAGAAGACAGAAGTCCCAAGAGAAGCCCCCTTGTGGGTTGCCGAGGCCCTCGTCACGCCAGATCTGGGCGGCGAACACCGCAATGGTGACGAGGCCGAGAACAGCAAAGCCGGGTCGACATCTGCAAGCACCACGCCAAGAAAGGAGGAGGCCATGGTCGTGCCTCACACAGGCAAGTCAGGAACGCCTCAGCTCAGAGTCACATTCACAGGCCCTACGACTTCTGGGAAATCGAGTCTGCTCGGGACCCTTTCCACTGGTGCACTGGACAATGGGAGAGGCAAGAGCCGTCTCAATCTGCTTAAGCACCGGCATGAGGTGGTCTCGGGCATTACCAGCTCCATTGCTCAGGAGCTCAT
Organism: Emericellopsis atlantica; assembly: GCF_019669845.1. Taxonomy (NCBI): domain Eukaryota; kingdom Fungi; phylum Ascomycota; class Sordariomycetes; order Hypocreales; family Bionectriaceae; genus Emericellopsis; species Emericellopsis atlantica. The sequence goes on from NW_025764718.1 coordinate 270,558, forward strand.
TGGGTACAAGGGCCAGGACATACTGAACTTTGCGCAAAGAAGCATTGAATCCTGGATCGACATTCACGCTTGTGCCGAGGGCGGACGGCTGGTTTTTGCGTCCGACTCAGGAGGTCATCCTCGATACCGCAGGACGGTCCTTCGGGGTCTCATGAATTGGGCGCCTCACTGGAGTGTTCTCTGCATCGCGGGCGACGACAAGGAGCTCGAGCAAGACAAGCAAGGTGCCACGCCGGGCACGGGTAATGTCCCAGCTGCCGTCGCTGTCAATGGCGCCTTTGTCAGGGCGCACTTGGACTTGTCACTGAAGCTCAATGTCCCGATGGCTATTGTCGTGACCAAGATGGACCTTGCGTCGAAGAGCAGCGTGCAAAAAACAATGTCCAAGATTCTTTCGGCCATAAAGGACGCTGGCCGGGTGCCCAAGATTGTGCAGCCTGATGCTAAGGGCCATGCAGGCCTGCTGCGGATCCCCGACGAGGATCTTACCAAGATACGCGGCGTCGTGAGCAGCATCACGGAGTGCGGCGATTTGACAAAGCATGTGCCGATTGTTCTCACCAGCGCAGTAAAAGGCACTGGGATCGGGCTGCTGCATGCTTTGTTACAGAGTCTGCCTATGCCACCGACACCAACCTCTGAAGATTTTGTCGGCATGGCCTTGAATCCAGAGCAGCCCAAGGTCCTCTTCCACGTCGACGACACCTTTACACTACCTGCATCATACAGCATACCTGCCAGCAATGCGGCCGCTAAGCGTGACCGCGGCATCGTTGTCTCGGGACATTTGCGGTTTGGCAACCTGTCTGTCGGGGACTTTCTCGTGGTTGGGCCGTTCCCTCCAGAGGATGACGAGGCAAGGGTCTTCGCACCCGAGGATAAGGCATCTCCCGGTAACTACGGGCTGTCGATATCCCATCCCTCCTCCGCGGAGCTGGCTAAAGTCGCCATGAAGAACGCCGTATCGGCGTCGACAATTGCAGGCGAGTGGCATACGGCTGAGATTGTGAGCATAAGAAATCTACGTCTGCCAGTCCGGACTCTTGAATCAGGCCAGGCTGGAACGATTGGTCTCATTCTCAAAAATCCATCCACAGCTGGGCACGAAGGTGGTGAATGCGCGCTGCAAGACTCTCCCAGGATACGGCGTGGAATGGTACTTGCCATCCCATCGAAACACATGGTCAACACAGGCCTGTCATTGCAGGCCGCGAGCGGGTTCACTGCCACATTCAAGGACCCCGATATAAACTCTCTGGCGGTTGGTGCGTTTGTTAACGTATATGTCGCTAGTGTGAGAGCGACTGCGCGCGTCCGGGGCATCTCGCATCATCGCCGTGACGCTGCTGCAGCAGCAGATGACGACTTTGATGATGTCTTTGCCCTCAACGACGAACTCGAGCAAGGGGTGACTGGCGGTGCAGAGGGCCCGAAATTCGGCGCCGAAGTGTTCCTGGAGCTGTTGCATAACCGAGAGTGGGTTGAATTGGGGTCGCCCGTCATTCTGTTGGAGGGCGGTAGCCAGGACAAAACCGGGCTGGAGGGTTATGCTGGGAGGATCATAGAGATTGTGGAGTAGTCAATGTGCAGATCGTCTGTACGGTACGTAGTCGTGATCTTGGAAGATTATTTATTCGCTCAAAGACAACCTGCTCATACCCGTACAAGGCCGTAGAACAGCGTCCACGTCAGCACAAACCCCGGCATGCCGCTCGCCAATCCACCGCTCCAAAACTGCAAAGCGCCTTTGAAGAAACGCTCCGTGTCCCCGATCGACCGCCCTTCGGATAACGACTCGGGTAGTACTTTGACGACGTAGACGAAAATAGTCGTGATGACGGAGAGGACGAGGTAGAGGAGGAAGCCGTTGTAAGATTCGAGGCCGAGGATACCGGCCGTGACGCCGAAAAGCGAAGATGTGAGGCTGTAGAGATTCGAGAGTGTCTAAAGTCGGTCAGAATACTGTCGCCTTGTAGAGCGTCTGGGGGTGCTTGCCTTGGTGTTGTGTATCACGGACTCCGTGACAATCGGATGGATCTGATTTTCTCGTTCGATGGACATGGTCGTGGTGCTTCAATGACGCGAAGAGGGGTTGCTCTTATTTCTCCGGGTCTGCGACGATTATTTGGGTGATGCTGGTCCCTGAGACTGCTTTGCTTGGGCGAAGACGTTTGGATGGATGGTCGGACTTGGCTAGTGATAGCTTCAAGTCGTAGCTCCACAGGGGAGCATAGTCTGCGTCACGTGATGTCGACTTCATAGCCTGGATTTCTGCCGCCAAATGCACCATTGTGCCGGGTACGTAATACTAAAGCGGTCCACTGATATTTCGAACAATTGAAAGAGGCATAGTCATTGAGCGCAGTCGATTTTGTAAGATTACGTTACTGCGCATGGCAAGACTTCAACGCTGGGGGAGAGCAAGCGTTCATTCAGGATTGATAGAAGTTGCGCCTGTGCTTTGAAAACACCCCAATGTGTCCTTCTAGCAGGAACTAATTGAATCAAGCAGTTGGCCAGACACCATACAGTACGTAGAAGCATTAGGCTTCTATTTTACAGTATGACACTTGGCGGAGTGCTGGCCTAGCGGTCGCCGGGACTCCGGGAATAGGACGTGGAAAGATGCCACTCATGTGTCGGCGCGCGTCAGACGTCCAGTCTCGGCCTCCGCGTGCCCCTCCTCTATAGCGGGGTGCGAGTCCATGATTCTGAGAAAATCCACCAGACAAGGGCCCTCCTGTGACCCTTCGCACTCATTAATCTCCCCGTCAGACCATCAATTCAACGCCATGGAGCTGACATTCGAACCATTGAAGAATGACCTGTTGCTGCGGGCAGCGCAGGGTGGGTAGACCCCTCCCACGCGTGCGGACAGACGCGCGCGCCGAGATACTCGAGAGAGCTATGCTGAGATGGTGTCGTGGATAGGTCAAGTCGTGGAGCGACCGCCCATGTGGGTGATGCGTCAAGGTTCGTGCCACAGCCACCCCGCTCCAAGTCGTCTCGCTCTGCTGACATGTCGTGTGCAACTGCAGCTGGGCGCTATCTCCCCGAGTACCACGAGGCCAAAGGCGGCCGCGACTTCTTCGAATGCTGCCGCGATCCCGAGGTCGCCTCAACGCTGACCCTGCAACCCATCGAGCGTTACGCCGGCCTGATCGATGCCGCCATCATCTTCTCCGACATTCTGGTCATCCCCCAGGCCATGGGCATGGTGGTGGAGATGATTGACAAGAAGGGACCGCATTTCCCCAACCCGCTCAAGTCCCCCGACGACGGCCAGTACGAGGAGGTGCTGCAGCGCAACGTCAACGTTGCCGAGGAGCTGGACTACGTGTACAAGGCCATCACCCTTACGAGGAAGAAGCTGGCCGGCCGTGTGCCCCTGATTGGATTTTGCGGTGCCCCCTGGACACTGTTCTGCTACATGGTAGAAGGCGGCGGAACGAAGCTGTTTTCGCAGGTCAAGACATGGATCTACAGGTACCCCGAGGCTTCAAAGAAGATGCTGCAAAAGATTGCCGACATTTGCGTGGAGCACCTGGCATGCCAAGTGCGAGCTGGAGCACAGGTACGGTTCATTCGTCGCCCTCGGTGTAGACCAGCTATGTGCTAACCTTGTTGCAGGTTGTGCAGGTGTTTGACTCATGGGCTGGCGAGCTAGGCCCGGCTTCCTACAAGGAGTTCTCGGAGCCTTACCTCATGCATATCTCTTTCATGCTGCCCCGGAAACTCGCGAGCCTCAACATTGATAGCGTCCCCAAGATCGTTTTCCCAAAGGGCGCGTGGCACGCGTTGAACTCGGCATGCAGCATGGGCTACGATGTTGTCGGCATGGACTGGCTCCAGAGCCCAGCTGACGCCGTCAAGATCCGTGGGTCGCGCAACGTCACCTTCCAGGGCAACGCCGACCCCGGCATTCTGTACGGGACCAAGGAGAGCATCACAAGGGCTGTGGAGGAGATGGTGAATGGCTTTTGGGTTGGTAGCGGAAACAAGGGCTGGATCGCCAATCTGGGTCACGGTAAATGATTCTTTGGAGCATCGAAAGTTTGTTCACTGACTGGAAGCGTAGGAATCACCCCTGGTGTTGATCCCGATAACTTGAAGTTTTACTTTGAGGAGATCCATCGACTGACAAAAAGCTCATGAAGCGAGGGAGCCAAAGGGCCTCATTTGCTTCCAAAAGGGGAACAGAAGATAGAAGCATGCCGAATGAAAGTGCAACGCACTGCGCCTTTGATGTCCTGTGACATGCCTTGATATCGAGGATGAACCATTCATCTAACCCATATGAACTCCTTTCCTGTAGCAACCCATGATAGCCGTAATTGGAAAAAAACAAAAGAACCAAATCAAAGGCAGCGACATAAGCCACACTACGCCTTGCCCTTCCCGAATAGCCAGTGCTTCTTCGCCGCCTTCTCAGCCTTCTCGAGCTTGTCGCCATCTTCGCCACTGATGGCGCTGTCTTCGTCGTCGCGAATGGCTTGTTCGGGAGGCGTATCCTGGCGATCAGCCTTTGCGTTCACCTCCTTGTCCTTCCACACGTTGCCGGCGCCGCCGCGACCGGAATGCTGCGCACCATAGCTAGGGCGACGAGGAACACTGCCCAGAGAAGTCAGTCGCACCATACCGACAAAGCAAGGGATTCCAGAGTCCATGACATACCCTTGGACGTCCTGTCGCAACCGGGTTTCGGCGGGATCAGTGTTCTTGGCCATGTTGCCCGTGCCGCCACGACCCGTGGTGACCACGGCCTTTTTCAGCGTCGGCGTCTCGAGGTCCGAGGGCTGGATTTTCGGGGACTTTGTCGGGTCGACCATGTTCCCCGCGCCGCCGCGCCCATGCGAAGCGAATTGCGACATTTCGTGCGGGTTCTGTCGCTGAAAGGCCGAGTGTGCTTTGCAGAAAAGTTCGATAGAATTCAGGCAAGGCTCCCAATTAGCGTGACCCCAGGGAAAGAGAGAAAACAGAGCGTGGCGGAAACTGAGGTGTTGGGCGCACGACGAACTGAGGTTTTCAGTTGGGGTCGTGACTCGGGCCCTTTAGTCGGTGTCATTACAAAACGGCTGTACGTAACGGCCAGAGTCCAGACCAAAGCCACTTTTCCCCGCGATTTCACCTTCAATAACCTTAAAAATTACCATGCGTCGGGCGACGGGCGGTACGTATGCAGGTCGATCGATCCCTGGATTGAGCTTGGGCCCGAACCTCGTCCAACTTTCCTTCGGTCTCGGCCCCCATCCCATGATGTTGCTCAAGCGTGGCAGATGGTACCGTGTCCAACGCAAACCAACCTCGCTCGGGCTTGGCGCGAAGTCAGCAGCACAGCGTACTGTTACGAGGAGTGAGCCAGTCCGTTTCCAATGCCCAGCCTTCGGGAAACCGCGCTGGCTCCTCTGCAAAATGCGCTAGTAACCCGCCTCCTTGACATGTCACATGGTATGGCTTCAGTCGTGCCTAGATGCATGCTAATCGTCTTCACTTCCTGGGGAGATAGGTCGTTGCGACCGCATTGGTTGTGCCCGCGCTCATCTTGGGGAAACGGCAGCAACGTCCTCGAGCAAGCGGGAAGTTGCCGCACAGCATTTTATTCAGCTTGGTTTTCGTCGTCGCTACCCTCGCCACCTTTGCGAATGGGTATCTTGATCCCTTGATCAGAAAATACCTTACTTAGGGCAGTGCTTTTCTTCACGCCTGGAAACTTCTTCGCGGACCAGACCTGGAATGCTTGACTGAAGCACGACACGAGGATGGGCGTTCGCTCCTTGGTGATGTTGGCCTCCTGCTTGTGCCTAGCGCCAGGTCTAAGCATGTGAACAACAGAGAATTTCAGTCTACCAAGGTCAGTCCAGTACGCGCACCCAACCAAGGGCGCCGTCTTACCTATAGAACCCTTCGTGGCGAATGCTCAGATCGTGAAGGATGAACCAGACGCCAGGCCGCTGTTCCGTGTCTCGGAGGATGAACGCAGTCACCGCGCGGTTCCCGACCAAGTTATATCTGCTAGAGGCCTTTCCAGGTATTTGAGCGACGGGTGGGCCGCTGCCTTCTCCGTATCCGTTCGGCGTGTCGTAGCCCTGCGTAGGCAATGTGCTGAGACCCGGCGGCACGGGTCTATAGTCCGAAGGGAGGTAATACTGTTGAGAAGGGAGCATGGGTGAATGAGTGTACCCCCCGTTCGAGTTCCTAGATGGGTGGGCTTGCCATGTCAGACAACGCTCGTTTTCAAACAAAAGGTACACGAGGCATACCATGCGCGGGATTGGGTTGCATTGCGTATTCTGCTGCAGGGTAGCCATTGGATTGATGTCCGCCATACGTGACGTCTCGCATTGAAGCCTGCGCGGGATTTTGGTAGCCCAGAGATGCCGGCTCGTTCCCAAGGGGCATGTACGTCGTGGATGGTGTGGTGATCCCCGAATCATTGGTAGAGTTTGACACTGCAGAGGTGAGATTCATCTCCTGCGTCCCGTCGACGTTCCATAAATCGACGAGAATAATGAATAGGGAAGGGTCGATGTTGCTAGACGGTCATAGTCAGTGCCTTGATTCGATGGCCTTGATTCGCGCGCTTGACTGACTCGTAATTGATCTCGACACCGTCCTGATCGAAGATGGCCAGTCGTATGCACGGCGGCGGCGAAAGTGGTCTTCGGTCCTGGTCTGTGTATTAGCGCTTGCTTAACGTCCAAGCACATGGGCGAGTTCCAGGGCTCACCCTTTCGCCAGAGCCGCACATGCGTGCTCGGGCCGGCTGTTGCTTCACTTCTAGCCTGAGACTCTTGTCAGCCGGAGTTCCAACCCGCTCTGCGGGCCGGTGACTGACTTGTACGTCCAATTGGTGTGCGCCTCGGGCAGGGACGTAGCGTCTGCTTCGTCTACCTGCACACTACTGCTCCCGGGTGGCGGCTCCTGCTGCACCGGCTGTACGGTATGCGCGTACGTGTGCAAGTTCGGCTGTGCTTGCGGCCGCGACTGTGCCTGCTGGTAACGCGCATCTTGCGTACTAGTCGTGTGTATAACGTTGTGAAGTGGCGGAAGATATTGCGGCGTGATGTCCGATGGAGGGTACGCCAGAGGTTGTTGCACGTATTGTTGATGGTGATAGTGGCCTGGAGCAGGTGGAGGGGGGCCATTCTGCGACTGGTAGTAGGGGGTTTGTTCGTACGCTGACGGTCGTTCCGCATTCGCTTGTCGCGTCGCGTCGGACGGATGGTACGGAGGATCCATGGCGTTCACGGCCACAAGGCTCACGGCTAGCTATTGCTGAGCTGCGCCCTTCCTAGCACTTGGACCCACGGAGGTCGCTCGTTACTTCTGAAGCCCGGCCCCGCTGTGCCGTCGAAGAATTGTATCCGTAAGATTGGTGGTGCTTTATTAATTGCGTCGGCGTCGGGATTGGGGGTGTCTGGTCGTTTGGAATCGGGGATCGGGGCCGTGCGTTTGTTGATGCAGAAGGAGGACGCATCACTTGGGTCAGGGCAGAGCACGGATGTGGTCAGATGGGGGATGCCGAGGGAGGCTGCTGACAAGGGTCATGCGAGCTATGGCCATCTCTTGGAGCAACATCGAGTTGATCATTGTGGCCGACAAGCTGAACTACCTAATAAGCGAGAGCCTGACGGCCGGGCGAAGTACGGGAATACCCAGACCGGCAAGACTGTGACTGGTCACTGAATTGCCGTCACCAGAATGTTTCCTTCCCTAATTGCTAGATAATTACTCTTCGGTGCCGATGACCGTGATCCTGCAGCGGAACACCCTGATAGGAAGACACAAATAATTCTGTATTGAGAGCCATCTCTATCAATCACTTCAATAATCCTGACGGTCAACGTAGCTTGCCTAGCTACGTATAGTGCGTTTTAACTCGCCGATAGATTATTCTGCGATAGATACTCCTCGTATAGATCAAGACATTCCATCATAATTACTCCTGAATTTTCTATTACTCCCAGTATTACTGATCATTCCTCTTGACTCCGATGATCTGTTTCTCCTGAATCCCACATTGATAGTCCACCAAGCCGTGCTTTGCGTTCTATGTCGCCGCCTAGAGATTTTCCTCACAAAACGACTTCCGATATATCTACCCTATAGCTAGCCAAACCCGAGCATCACACTAGACTAATAATAAGCCCCGCGTTGCTTGACACTTTTCCATAGCGCGTCACCTGTGGTCCAGGAATTGTTGTACTCACCACTTTTTTCCTGTCTAGCAGCCTATGAAGGCAGACGACAAGTCGGCGAAGCATTTCCCGCCGCCGCGACGCGCTGGTTCTAGGTTCATCTCACCATCGACACCCAGTTCGTTGATCAGGCTGCGAGTCCCGTGGGTGGTGCTGGTAAGACCGTCCACCCATTGATTTCAAAGCCTGTTGATACGCGTTCGCTTCAGCGATACCGTCTCCAGTCCCTCTTCCACCGCTTTTACGCCGCTACATCTACATCTTTACAGGTTTTCGTCAGATGACGCCTCACCCGGCAGCCAGGGGAACCTCTTAGTTGGCGTCGCCGGCCTGTCTGCCCCGAGAGCATATGGCCACGGGGCGTCAGAGCCTTATAGTGTGATGAAGATGGCCGTGTTCCTCGACTTGTTCGTTTCTATGTACTTGGGTAGCACCCGACTTGTCGAGGAGACTGGGGTATCATGCTCGTTCTGTAGAAGATAGGGTGGAAGGATCGTCGAACCACGTAATTGTGCAGAAACATGGGCTCATTCTGTTTATCACGCCTCCTCATCACCGGACTGGAGGCATCTGGGAGCCATTTTGCCCGGAACATTGCTTGGCTGTTTGTTGGTTTGCCTTGTCATCGGGCGGCGCTACAGTAGTTGGAGATGGTTCCCATTGATATATCGGACTCCGGAGTAGTACATATCGGAGTATCAGTACGGAGTACGGAGAACTGAGTCAACTGACGCCCCCCTGAATTCGGACCGATATCCGAGCCGCCTCAACCCAGGCTTGATTAGTGCGTCACGACTCACGCGTGTCTACGTAAGATACGTACTACGTAGGACAACAATCTCGTGTGGACGAGGGGTAATAAGGGCAGACAGTGGATTCACAGGCATCATCGGAGCCGGCTTTGCCGTGTTGTTGATACATTACTAAAGGTAGCACAGCTCAACGGGGCAGCTTGAAAGGCTATAAGCAACGGAGTGCCAGAGAACGCAACAGCTCCCTGTCGCTGCCAGAAGATACATGTACCCGACCCCCAGCTCTCAAGTACAATGTATGAAATTGAAACTGCTACTTTGATAATTTGACACCCCAATTGTATACGTACGCACAAAAGCTAACACGCATCGAGGCCCGAACCCCCCCCCCCCCCCTTGTCAAAATGTCCAACGAGCAATACTTCAACGACGCCGGCGCCGGCCAGAAGCACAGCGACCTATGCCACTACTCCCAGGCCGTTGTCTTCGGCGATGTCGCCAAGTGTTCCGGCCAGGGCGGATGGGATACCACCGGCAATGTGGACGCCGACGACGTGGCAGGCCAGGTCGAGCTCGCGTTCGAGAACGTCGACCGTGTTCTGCAGGCCGCCGGCTTCCGCGGCTGGGAGGACGTATACCTGATGCGCACATACCACGTCGACATTGGCACGTCCTTTGACTTGACGGTCAAGAAGCTAAAGAGCCGCATCCCTCACCGGCCTGTCTGGACGGCCATTGGCGTGCCGAGGTTGGCGTTCCCGCCGATGCAGATTGAGATCGAGGTCGAGGCGAGGAAGCAGTCGGCTTGATAGGGGCACCAGAGTAGAAATAGCAATCCGACACCTTCTCCCAGCGACATGAGCGGCGTGAGGTTGATGTTGCGTATCACCTGGCGCGTTTGGGTGTAAACGGCGCCCATTGATCATTATCTGTCAACACGAACATGGTCAGATGCATTGCAGATGCATTGGTAGTTGGGTACCCGCTTGATAGGGGTCGTTCCGATGGCACGGCCTTGTGCGACGAGTCGAGATAAAAGCACAACAGCCTCACATCATCAACACCTGAGGTTGCGGCGAGGTTCGACACCCATCACTGTTTCTTGGGCCAGTAGACGTCGGTCAGTACACCCAATACTCCTCCAAGCAGATCAGCCATGTCTGCCGTTCCGACACCACTTCTTGAGCACGTCGCATCCCTCAACGCGCTGCCTCCTACTCCGAAAGGCGCCGGGTTCTTCAGCGTTCCCGACTCAGCCATCTGCAAGAAGTCAGAGACTTTTGTTGGAGAATATCTTCCAGCCTGGATCGGCAACCACGCCTTCCTCACCTACGCATTCACGCTCGCCATTGCGAACCATGCAGGCTGGGATCGAAGCGTGAGGGCCCGCGAACTGGGTTTCGACAGGGAGTTGATCTTCCTCGCATGGGCCCTCCACGAGATGGGATTTGATATAAAGGACGGGCTAAAGAGTCGCATGTCGCTCGAGCTCTGGGGCGGCATCATGGCGCGAGAATGGATTCTGGCACAGGAGTGGACTTTGTCGCGGCGGGAAGATCGCCGGAACTGCCTCTCGGGTGGGCGGACGAGGCATGCGAGTCCATTGCTCGACACACGATCGAGTTCAGGGACTTCAGCTCGCGCTGCAGGCTAACCCTTGCGCTTATCGTGCTCGGCGCTGGGCACGATCTCCTGGGGCTCAGCAAGGCCTTTGTCCACGAAGATGACGTGAAGGCCATCTGTGACAAGTGACCTCGCAGGGGCTATTGCGCCGGGTTGAGCGGGCACTCCAAGTTGGAGCTCGAGCGCAAGCCGGCCTGCATGTTTGAGGATTGCGTGCCGCTCTTCGATCCGGGCATGTTCCAAGTTGATGTTTTTCAAGATCTGCAGGGAGAACTCAACAATGATAACGTTGGCAGGAACGTCTAGTCTAGGTCTAGAGAGAGGGAGCTAAAAAAAAAATACAACAGTCGGTGTTCGAGGGGAAGCAAAAAAAACATACAACAGCCGGTATTCGCTGGTCGTCACCGACCCAACTACTAATCAGCCCCTCAGCGGCTTGACTATGGGAGAGCGGACGGGATCCCGTATTTTCCACTGGGTATGGTCGTATGTGACAGAACGGCTTGCATATTGAGTATATATAGAGATGACTTTTCCACGACCCAACAACCGCGTCTTGCCGAGCCGATAACTGCGATCATTACTAGGCGAGCAAGATGACCGGCGGACGGACGAGATTGACAAGTTGCCGGACGCATGGATAACAAGACCGATAACGGGTTCAATGATAAAAATCTGCTTTGATCTAGATCTACGAATGAAGTTATACGCAATTGCCAAGGGGAGGGCTAGCAATGAATATCAAGTCTTATCTAGGGTAAGTACCTATGTGTGTACTTTAAGGCTGCCACTTTTCAACAATTCCTATACTTCTCACGAGGGGCTGCGTGCGGGCTTTCCTTCTCGAGTCCTTCGGTCATTAATGTACATAGTATTACAAACTACTGGATGATCAGCACTGCATCCATCATTCCATCGGGCTTGTTGGCGTGTGACGACATAATTCTGGGGCCGACTCTTCCGCCCGGCACCCTACTGGAAGTCCTGAATACGTACGTACGTACATAGCTCAGTTCTAAATCACGGCACAGGAATTCAAGTTCTTCAAGTTCCATGGATACAAACGGTTCCAGGCTCTTAGGCTTCCAGCAACAGCCGAATTGACAGCATTCGCCATGGCCTCGGCACCACCATCGTCCCGCACTGCTGGCGGCATGCCTGCGAGCAATGCATCACGACCTTCTGCGCTGTACAATGTGAGTGCTTCAACATCAGGGTGACTGTGCAAACCCCTGAGAGCGAACAGCTTGTCATGACACCCGTCAACTTCATCACCTTTGTCTTGTCGCTCGTCATCATCGACATCCAGTACTCGCTCAAGCGATCACACAACCACGCCCAAGCTCACAGCCGACTACCAGCCTGGCTTCACGCCCTGCTGTACCGCCCGTACGAGGATGGCACCTCACCCAATGCCGGCACCGGTGTTCCATGGTACTACCATACCAAGCAGAAGAAGCTTCTGCGAATGGAGACAGAGGATGCGTTCAAGATCCGCAGCACAATGCTGGTTTTCTTGGCAGTGCTTGTGACTAGTGCGGTAGCGGGATCGTGGTGGCTCATTCGCAGCATTGTCCAGCTATGGCTTCCTGCGCTCAGCGTGTGATGGCTTGCGGCTATAGACACAGGTGTGGAAGAAGACCAGCCGGGTATGGTCTTCGCAGGACGGGCGCCATTGATTTCGCGGGAGCTTGATTACATGTTCGCTGCTCACGAACTTGATGAATTTATGAAATTTGAGGGCTAGCATGCGTGTTGTTGACCGAGCTGGGGTGCTTTGTCTTTGTAGAAAGAACGCAATACTACGGGTGCAATGATGCACTCTATTATTGCCTTTGTACTTGTAACATGGCCAACCCGAGTACGCCTCTACAGGTTGAAATGTTGTCGCTAGCATTGCAGTGTGTCTTCAGCCAGCATGTCCAGCATGGTGCCTGCTGCATCGACTCATGACTTCTCTCCCAGGACCATATTGCTGAACGTAATTCGCCCAGTGCCCCATTTGTGTATCCTGTTCTTCCTGAATCGTCCAGTAGTTCGTGTCTCAAGTCGTAAACATCGCACGTCGCCTTGTGCATCGTTCCTTTGGCAGCTTAGAAGCACAAGGAACCCATCCTCCCATCCATACTCTCCCAGTAGACCAAGGGCCTGGGTTCCAATAGCACTCTGAGCTCCTGCGGGACAACCTGCCGCTCTATCTCTAGGTTGGCGATCGACGGTATTCTTGAGATTCTGTTGTTGACAGCGCTGGCAGTGGAGGATGTACTGTCGGTAGAGGCGTTTGATGATGCTGAAGCACGACGCAGTGACCGGGTGATAGAGAACCTATCAATGACTGATCTAATGGTGGAAGATGCCATCGTTTGCGGTTCAAGAGTGAGTTTAGAGAGCTGTGTCGTTGGTCCGTCACCACAATCTTCAGTTCAACAACTGTGCCTGCACACTGTCGAGTCGACTCGAAAGTAAGTGAGCGTGTGTGATGTAAATATAGAACGAATAGAAATCAGGACCAGCCTGCTGATAATGAATGAAGCGAGCGACAAGCGAAATATCAAGAACAATGAGCAAAGGTGAGGAGGAAGAGTCAGGGATGGCACATGGGCACATATATTAGTACTCGGCTTCGTGACGTTTTGTCTGGCCTGAATTGGACTTGTTGATCCAGCACAAGCTTCGCTTAAACAAACTGTACTACGTTATACCGTGCAGCAGACCTGAAGCAATGGGCATTACACGCTAGACAACCATTAGTAGTAACTGTCCAACATCAGGGGGCTCGGGGGTTTCGCCCCGTCGTTTCAGGTTGGCTTTCTGCGACGCCGAGCCACAAAGAGCAATGAGCTGCGTGAACATGAACGAAGGCATTGACACAACAGTCATGATTATGTCTGACGGGCAATTGAACCTGTTACTTGGAAATGATCCATGTGCTAACTTTGGCAGCTCGCGAGTGGACTAGTTTAGTCCCTAGCCACGAGGACAAAGTACACGACGCCCGTGACCTGATGGGCGTCCATTGTCCTACCTAATGCCTAGTAAGAGTGCGTCGCTGGTCATGTCGCCCGCATCTACTTGATAAACTCGCTCACCCCTTCAGAACTATAATCAGTGGCATGAAAACAGCCCCAGAAGTTGAGGTCAAATACGCGAGAACAGGCGGCGGATATGCTTGCGCAGAGTACTAAAACACACAATGAGCTGTCCAGTCCATGTTTCACGAGCAAGAAAAGAAAACTTTCTATTATCGTGTCGTTCGTCACGTACATCGCTTCCCGCCGTTCTATATCTGAGATCTGACCCGAAAACGCCTCGCTGCACCAGGACACGTAACGCTGTAACGCCGTGACAATCATGATTTGAGAATGAAGAAAAATGCGCTAGAAGGACCGGTGCTTGCATTTATGCTATCCTAGGTCCGCGTATCGATAGGAGCTCTTGCCATCAGAACGCCGTGTTGTGCTCCGGCGAATGCTGTCGAGCCATGCGGAATCTTCCAGCAGATCACGAGCTTGTGATGGGCTAACAGCGCTCGTTGGGCGGCTGAAGTCAGTCGAAGAGCGTGCTTGTCCACCTTCCAAGAGGTCGAAACCAAATCCTGACGGCGTTCCGGGGGGCGATGGCGTTGATGTTGCGGATCTCGGTGCACTGAGGGGGTGTCGAATACCACTGTGCCATGCCGGACCCGCTGTTTCGGACGAGACTCTGGGTGAGTTGTGGCCTCCATCGACGCTGAGATGAGAGGGAGATGCTTGAAGCGAGGGGCGTCGTGACGATTCTCTTGGGGTCCGCGTGCCTTGCGTTGTGTCGTCCTCGTCATCCACAAAAATGTCCGGAATATCTAATTGCGGCACGCCAGTCATGCGCGCAGACTGCTTAGCCTGGAGCCGCTTTTTGAACCTTCTGGCCCAGTAGAGCGTGTCAAAGAAGCCCTGGACAGTCTTCCGTCGTACGGAGTCGTCGACACGCTGCAGCCGTGCACGTCGTCGGAGGAACTCGTCGAGTCTAGATTGAGAGTTAGCGTGCCGGATGCCTCGCGTGTGCAAAACTTACTTTAAACTCTTGCTATCGTGGATAATGTTCCAGTTCGCCAGAATCAACAACACACTTGTGAATGTGATGCCTTTGTCAGGGTCAGCACTGACGAGAACTTCCTCATAGAAGATGTTGAAGCGCCTCCTGCGCTCACGGATCTTCGCCACGTCCAATTTAGCAATCCTTGCATTCAGCTTATCGAGATCAATCTCGGTAGCGCCACTGTGTGTTGCAAGGGACGTGTGTCGAGCCGTCTTGGCATCGTCCCGCACGTCGTCCAAAATCTGATGGACCGAATCTTCGGGATCATAGATGCGCATCTGGAACACGCCCGACAGCTCTCCAAGCAGACGTGGAAAGGCTTCTTTGCTGATAGCACCGGTGCCAGCAGGATCGACATGACGCCAGGCTTCTTTGAAGCGTCGTATCTCATCCCGATCAACGGCAGCCACCCAAGCCGAGCGTTGATAGACATAACTGAAACTTTCGTAGATGAGCGAAACGAACAAGTTGACGAAAATGTACATGCTCAGCAGGTTCCACATGACGAAAAGGAACCTTGCCCAAGGCTTGCTTCCGCAGTCGCTGTCGAAGAAATTGTCCTCCTCCACGCAGAGGGGGGGCTCAATGGCCGCAAATCCTTCCATGACAGCATTCCATCCTTCTCCGAAACTCATCCGAAATAGGAGAATGAGCGCCTTGGGAACGGATCGAAAGTTGATGTCGCTAGCCGCCTCCTCGCCAAATCGCGTCAAGCTGAAAGCCTGGGTGAACGCAATAGCAAAGACGAGGAACAGCACCAGCCAAGTTGCCAAGAGATTTCCGATCACAGGCAGACTCGCGGCAGCTGTCTTGAACAATTGATCCAAAGCATCGTTGCGAGGGATGATCAGGAGGAGGATAGCCACAAGGAAGAACTTGTGGATCTGCATCACGCTATCTCGACCGTATGAAGTCGCCGCAAGTGCTATGTTGCAGACCAAGGCCCCAGAGACGGTAAAGAGAGCGAACAAGTCCCAGGAGCTTTTGCGATATCGCGCCCACCCGAGGCCCAACACACGGATGATTACGTTGCCCAAGTAGACGAGACTAAAGGCGACGAACAATAAACTTCTGGTAATCGTCCACCAGAAAGGCTCACCCGTGTATTCAACCACCAGCAGCAGCAGGTGCAGTATGAGTACAACCGTAACGGCCTGGTACCACTTGCCACGCTTCTCGATTGCCCTCTTATGGCACCAACGTTTCAGCTTGTGACTGCCAGTGCGATCGTACGAGCTTTTAGACGGTGAAATCTGGCGCAAAAGTTTGCGAAGTTCAAGCCAGGATCGCTGGTCTGCGGTCAAGTACGCCACACCTGTTTGCTCAGTGTAGTTGCGCATGAACACAGATATGAAGAGGGTGAGGATGAAGACCGTCGCCATGATGTTGAATACGACCATGAACATGGCGTTGCCCTGAGAAGCCAGGTCCTCTTGCTGCTGGCCTCTGGCCGTGATTGCCTGCAGTGTGTATGTGGCGTCAGCCCAGCCCTCTTGACTGACAAGTTGGAAAAGCGTGAAGAGCGAAGATCCAAAGTCGTCAAAGTTGTAATAGGGGTTCGAGGCTACTCTTGGAGCCAGTAGAGGCCAATCGTCACTGTAAGGGATGTCCTGATACTCCCCAAAGCATTGCTGTAGACTGACAATGCCGTCGCCATCGTTGCAGGAAACCAAAAGCGCGTTGAAGAGATTCAACCCGTAAATTGCAAACGGGATAAGCAGCGAAATCGAAATGAATGCTGCTCCGAAAATTTTCCACCACCCAACGATAATGAGCGAATGGAAAGTATCTCTCGCACTGTTGCTGACGTTGAGAAGGCGCAGAGCCCTCAGTGCTTTGAAAGCCCCAATGGCCCTCGAAACTGCGCCATCGTTCACAATCAGCGTGCCAACATTGATCCACAATGTGATCAGCACGACAGCGTCGACGAATCCCCAGGAGCTTCGCAAATACGCATTAGGAGTCGAGACGAGGCCATCCGCGATAATCTTGATGATGCTCTCTCCAGTAAACAAGATGGCGAATGCCAAGTCTGTCCACACATACCACTTGAGGTGGTCGTTTTCATGTCGCAGTTGATATTCCCGCTGGTACAGTGGTGTCGTGATACAGGCGATCACTACCATGGCGACAATGGCAGCATAGATGAACACGGAAAATATGAACCATGCCACTTTGTTGGGTTCTACGCCGTCAAACCGCTCGCCTCCTCTAGCCGGACCAACGAGCCTTTGGCACAGGCGGCGGAGCCTGTTCCTCGGGGTGAAGAAGTAGAGGGAGTTGTTGTAAGTGGGGTGTTTTGCAAGATATTCTCGCTGCGCTCTTCGGCGCTCCGACGAGGCCGAGACAGCTTGCTGAGCCATCTCTCTGGCATCCAGTGTCTCTTTCATCTTGTTGAAATCGGTATTGGAGTAGAATGGATTCGGCTCCCTTTTCGCAACGCGGCGAACTAGGCGACCCCAGAGTTTCGAGAGAAACCCTGTTTTGACATTACCAAGTAGATTGGTCGCAGCTCGTTGGGGCGGTCCTTGTTCGGGTAGATGGTCACGCTCTGCTGCGGCCGGCTCATCGAGGAACTCCCGAACGACGGCGTCCTTAAGCAACATCTCAGTCATAGCGGGACCGTAGTCCAGGGGATCTCTGCGTTGATGCGATCTCCCTAGAGTGAAGACGGTGGACAGCGCCAGGTTGCTTGATGAAGAGCCCAACTCCTTCTGTTGCAAAAAGGCTTTCACCTGTTCCAGGCGTTTCTCATCCTCCGATATATCAAAATTCTCCTGAATGACCGCAATAAACATACTGATCAAGATGAAGAAGGAGAGGATGAACCAGCCAATTAGGAACGTCGCCCCAATCCAAGCCGTCTTGCGATCTGTCAGATAGCCGGTGACACTGAAAAGGATGTCTGTCCAGTTCTCGCTGGTCAAGATCTGGTACATGCCAAGGAATGAGTTGTAGATGGTGTAAAATGACGCCCGCACCAGCTCGCCATCGTCGAACACGGGTAGCTCTCCACGAAATAGCTGAGAGGCGAGAATAGCCATGAGAAAGGTCATGAGGAAGACGAACATCATCAGATTGGCGATACCAGCTGCATTGCCCAGCACCAGAAGAATGAGCTGCCTCGTAATCGGAATGGCAAGCACCACGCGATATGCTCGCACAATCTGGAAGACGGTAAGCCACGCATAGGCGCGGTGTCGCCTAATGACCGGCAAAAGAATGATTGATGTAATCACAGCCAGGAAAAGATCAAATAGGTTCTGGCGGCTGCGATGGAATCCCCTCCAATCTGTAATGATCCTGGCAAGCATATCGAGATCCAGGACGATGGTGACAACGATCTCTGCTACGTTGATGAACCGTTCCCGATCTTTTGACATACTTGCTGAACGAAGTGCTTGGCAGAAAAGGCCGAACACAATCACCAAGACCCAGAACAAGCGCGTCTTGCTGTAGATGACCTGCAGTTGTGAAGGTCGGCGATACTGATCTCCTGCATCCGGTGCGAGTGTGCGGTGATGGTCCGCTGTGAACGCACTAGACTTGCTTTCCTCCCGAATGACCTGGAATGACGACGTGATAACGGCGATCAACAAGTTGACTAACCAAAGAGTCAAGATCATGATACCGGCTGCGAAGAATAAAGCAGCTGCGGTATAGTCAGACCCCATCGTGTCGTACATCAACCCTGTAAATGTATTGCTGCTCATGATGACAAAGACGAGCTCCAAGGATTGTAAAATATTGTCGAAATTGACCGTATCGTTATAAGGGCTGTCTTGTTTCAGGCAGATCAGGCCCCTCGGGCAAATATAGCCTTTACCGTCATCTGTGCCATTTACCAGGTCGGCAAGGTCCCCAGGGCGAACCATCCAAACCCAAGGAAGCACATGGCCGGTGTCGTTATCACGGTGTCCGCCACAAGTTTGATCATCATGGCGATATGACGCTTCCAAACTCGTAGGATCCTCGGGGTCAAGCCACACACAATGTCGACTCAAGCTTGACTTGAAACTCTGAACTCCGATAATGGCGAATAGTAGCCAGAAGAAAATTATGAGAAAGGCTACTCTGACCAGCAGTGGCGCAGCCTTTTTGAGACTCCGCAGGATGATTGCAGTACCATGTGTCAGAGCCAAGAGCCTCAAAATACGCAGGCAGCTCATCATCTTGAAGACGTAGAGGTGATACTGGCTTTCGAGGCCGGCCACGCCCAGGACAAAGGAGATCCAAAACGATACCACTGCGACAAAATCGAGGCGATTGAAAGAGTGTCGGAGAAAGGCGCGGCGCGCCAAGTGATATCGTTGCTGCTCCTCTAGGGTTTCGGGGAGTGCTTGTTGCCCTTGGACAAGTGTAGTGAAAGACCTTGATATTGTGGAAGACTCCGGCACCACGTGCACGCTGTTGGTTTTGGTGGACTTTTGCTTCTCGGGTTGAAAAATAGATCTGTACTGGTTTGTCAAGGCAACGCGGAGGCCCTTCTTCCGGTCGATGGTGCTGTATTCAGCAGCATTGAGGATGAAGCCCGAGACTATGATGCGCGCAACAAGCTCCATGGTAAAGATGATGAATAAAACAAGCAGTGCCCAGTCTGTCCAACGTTGACCCCATCGATCGGGCCGCCCATTACCATCCTTATAAACGCTTGTGGCCGACTCGACGATCAAAAGCACTGTCTGAAGGACGATGAGCAGTAGAATTAGCGGCTCGGTATAAGGGTAAACGAGCAAGTCACAAAGCCAGTTCCTTACACGGCTGTCTGCAGTGAATGTGTTGAGCGTACGGCCTTTTAGTGGGTTGGGTGCCGGTTGTCGAGGAACTTCATGTGGCAGTTCAGCTGACGAGCGTCGCTGGTCCTCGGCTTTCTCAGAAGCCAAGTGGGCTGCGGGCGAGTGATACGCCGTGTCCTCAAAGACAGAATGCGACCGATCGCGTCCAAACCCACGCTCTGATCCTGCAGGTGACCTCGACCGATGCCTCGAGGCAATCTGCTCCGCCAGTTCTGCTTCTCCGCTGATGTTGACCACTCTCTGTGACATTGCTCGCACAATGGATCCTGCGCGAGACAGGGCGCCTGATGTCGATGAAGGGCGCGAACCCGTTGACTCGTTCGGCATGAGAGACATGCCATAGCTGCGGTGTCTGGAACCACGACGACCAAATTCGACATCTTCGGGATGGAGTGTGTCCCTTGGCCCGCGGATGCTATTGTCGACATCGGAAACCGTTTGGAAGCTATCCCTGGGATGGGACTCGGGGTGATTGTTGACACTGAGGGAGCCTGATATGGGCTGCGCGCTCGATGTCAGTGGGACCGTGTCTGCATCCGCGCCAATCTGGCCCCGCGACAGGACGTCTTCGCCGGCGAACCGTCCACCGTCGTTATACGAGGTACTACTGTGGCCCACAGCTGAGTCCTGGGAGGAGCGAAAGTCGGGAGGAAGCGCCGCTTGTAGAGCCGTTGGATCCAAGTACGAGTCGTCACTCAAAGCATCGTCGGAACGGGCGTCGTATGGCTGATCCCAGTAAGGCGACACTGTTGGGAGGTTCGACGGGGAACCTGGCGAAGCCGAAGCCATTGAAGGCCCCAAGAGCTGAGAGGAGCCATGTCTTCCGTTGTTACTCCCGCCGGAGTTGTTCAAATCTCGCGACGTTATTGACCCGCGCCGCGGTGTCGACGAGCCCCCATGGGTTCCGGTAGGCATTGGCGGAAGGGACGAAGGGCGCTTGGCGGCACTAGAGGATATCGGGGAGGTTCAGCTTTACATGCGCCGAGAAAGCAAGAGCGCGCGATGCCGCATATTTCGTGAGGGTATTCTGATTCTGATCGGGGTGGGATGCGGAGGTTCGAGATTGTACGTAGTAATTAGATGCACGTCGTTACATGCCACGGGATGGTTTGTGATCAGACTCGTACAGTTTCCAGGAGTGTACCCCGTATTGCGTGGCTCATCAGCACGACGACAGGGTATTGTTATTCTTAGAAATTCGCTGTCTGAGAAAGGATTGGTCTCGCACTGTGCTGCGCGGGGGAAGCATCGGAAGAAGGCGCGGAATACAGTGCCAATGATACACGACGGCCCCTGAAAGTTACGCTGACTGCCTGCCCTGTGGGGGTTGCTGGTCCCTGCAGTCTGCTGCCCCGGTTAGTATCGTCTTTATCTGGACTAGCGCGTACAGGCGCGCCACAATCTGACCTGGACCCGATTCTCAAGTCCATGTCATGTCGTAACGCGTGCTTCAGGCCGCGAGCTGCATCTCGTTCGGCTTAACTTTCTCGAGCAGCGGCTCATTGACAGCAGCTTCTGCAACACTGCACCCCAAAACGCCAGTATGCCGACGCGAAAGAGGCCTACCGACACTGTTGAGGGTGGTCAGCCCGATCACTCTCTTCTTGTCACGCTTCGAGGCATGTGGCAATTCGCGAACTTTTGCCAATGGGTCTACACGTTTGGTAAAGCTGCGCGGATCGACGAAAACATTGACATCGAGGTTGTACACCCTTTCTCCGATGATAACAATCCTCGTGTCTAATCAAATTTAGGATATTGAATCTGACTGCCTGACTCCTGAAACGAATCTGCTTTGCGACATCGCCCTCGCTCTCCTCAAACTCATATCCTCGCATCGAGGGTTGACGTTGGTCCCCCTCCCACCCTTCCGGGCAATCGCTGATGACCCATGCATACAGTCACGATATCTTCGATAGCCAGGCTCGCAAGCAGTACTTGGACAAGGCACCCGACGCAAATCCGTTTGGAAACGATGACGCGCCTGCGAAATTTCAAGACTTCGATGTACCCACAAAGGTCTGCTGGCAAACACACCCCCAGGTCACTAGTCGCTGACGATACAGATCCGCGTGCTACAGCAGCTGACTCAGTGGGTCATGATCTTCCCCGAGCGCATTCGAGAGAGAATGGACGAGCAGCGTGACATCGACCAAACAACTTGGGTCCGTTCCATTCCTCCGACTTTGTTGGGGCTGAGACTAACGAATCGACAACAGCGTATTGAGCCCTACGGTTGGGACAGTGAAGATCGTACCTATTTTGTGCTCGACGACAACCGAGTCTACCGCCTGACAGAGCCACCGCCAGCTCCTCCGTCCACTTCAAAAAAGAGATCAAAGAAGGCCTTTCGAAGCGGTCGTCGATCGAGCAAGAGACGAAGAACGCAAACAAATGCAGAACTGGACGCCGAATTGGACGAGATGAGCGAACAAGAGCAGCCACAGAAGGATCATGATTCCGCCAAGGCTCCTGACGATGGGCTGGGGGGTATGGTGTGGGAATGTCTTGCTGTGACTTTGGAGGAAGCCCGGCTGCTGATCGATGGGTTTCGGAAAAGTCGGGACGAAAACGAGAAGGTCCTACGCAAACAGCTCGAACAACATCTTCTGCCCATTCTGGAGAAACAAGAGGAGAGCAGACAGCGCAGGATTGCTCAGAGAGAGCGTGAACTGCTTACCATGGCAAAGTTGGCCAATGCGAAGCGGTCCAGCCGTCTGGCCAGCAAACTCGAACAGCAGAAGCTCGAGGAGAAGGTTAGGGAAGAAGAACAGCAGCAGCAGCAAGCTGCCCTGACGAGACTACGCGAGGAGCAGGCTCGCCTCAAGCGCGAGACTGAGAGAGACTTCAGGATGGCCTCCCGTGGCCAAAGGTTAAGAGAAAGAGAAGCACGACGAATACAACATGAGGAGGAGCTCGCCCACCTCTCTGAAGACAGCAAATGCCAGGAAAACGGGCAAAGTAGATTGTCTGAACGACGCAGGCAAGCCGAGATCGAGAGGGCCCAGCAAGCCTTGAAGGACCTGGACGATGAAGACGACGAATGGATATTCGACTGTGTGTGTGGGCTCTATGGTAAGGTGGACGACGGCACGCACAGCGTGGCCTGCGAGAGCTGCAATGTCTGGCAGCACAGCAGATGTCTCGGTCTCAGCGAGGACGAAGTGGAATCTCCCGAGTCCCATTTCGTATGCGCTGCTTGCAAGCGACGTCAGGTTGAAGCCAGGAATGCCAAGCCACATACCACCATCAAGCTGAAGATCAAACGCGATCAGAATACAAGCGATACGCACCAACATATGGTCGACGATCTACGAAACAACGATACGGCGGATTCGACCCAGGCTGTGGGTTCCGAGTCTGTGGGTACGCGCCCTCCCTCTCCGCAAAAACACAATGTTGAGAAGGTGCATAGCACGGAGAGCACCAGCATGCCATGTATGACGCAAACTGGTCCAGAGCCTAACGGCGCTGTAAGGCTGAGGGAAAATGATGCCAGCATCAAGAATCGCATTATCCCCCCCGAGCAGGTGCACTCTCCCAGTGCTATGTACTCTGAGCGAACCCCAGGTGGTCTTACGACTCCGTCCGCAGGGATGCATCCGGTGTCTGAATCAAAACTCAATACGCCTGCCATCAGTCGCGAAATATATCGTGCCACTCATGATCAAAATGGAAACATCCCAGCTAGTGGCGGTATGTCTCCGACAAAACAATCACCTCACAATTCCTTTACTTCAAACGGCACAATCCAAAGCGGGATTACACCAATCCGCATACCGCCAGGCATCACCCTCTCGCCAACGCCTCAGAAGACGATCATGACACCTCCGACCAAACACCAAGAATTGAGCAGGCCTAATAGCCAGCAATAAGTCGACCATGATTCCAGACGAGGACAGTCACCGGTGTGGGGATAACCCAAGTCTGTGCCCATGCCTGCTGCAGCTCAGCATGTGCGCATGTCCAAAGACAGAATGACGCTACGATAATTAGCAACACGCTACTGGATAGATCTAATTCTGATCGACTCGGTTGACGGAAAATGTGCACCTGCCACCTGGCACCAGGCAAATGAATAGGGAACGGATCACCTGGTGGTCACTGCTCCGCATTCACAACGATTGTTGAGCGTTATGGATGCAACCAAGGCGAATAGTGAGAAAAATAGAGTCGCAGCTCCTGGTTCCTTGGAGCAAGGGCGGCGATTGCTTGCGTGTATCGCACTGCTTTGGTCGACTCGCAATCATGGATGAGCCTGGAAGGCAAACAGAAATACCACTTATGGAGATATGGCAATCCACTAGTCGCTTTTCCGCGACGATCAACGACTGGGCCAGCCGACTTCATGCATCGATGGAGCAACATTTGAGAACTGTCTCTGGCAACTCATGTCGTCGGGTAGATGATCTCAGCGTCCCAAGGAGCGGGCCTTTGACATCTATTGAGCAGATAATCCGACATGGGGTCAACGCGAGATGAAGCCAATCAAGAACCGCAACGGTCACATTTACAGCCCCCCCGTCAACGCCCTAGTCTTTCCAATGATCGTAGCCTTGTGGCGCTTGGTAAATAAACGGACGCTCGGACCAACAGTCTCCCTGATTGCTGTAGCGTGAAACGCTACCACTGTTGCTGTCCATGGACAATGAACATCGCTCGCGTGGTTTGAGCTCATTTCTGGGGGCGCGAGCCGCAAAGCAGCCCCTTTGACAGGGCGCCCTCACATCAACAACAAGCACGCAACTAGTCTGCTTGGTGTTCTATTTGTGGCAATGGTCATGGCACCTGCAGCTGAACACCATATCGGTTGGCGAGAGCTTACAAGCGCTGCGCCGCAGTGCTCTAGGTTGCAGCACCGACCGAAGTCCAGATCTCACCGGAAACAAAGTACGGAGACGGCGCAAGGCGCCGCTGCAGCTCTTAGACGGTAGCGACAAAAGGCACTGCTGGCCCATGTGTTCTATTCCTCCATCATCCAGCATCTCCACAAGCTCGCCTCGCCAGGTTCCTCTTGACTGTACTTACTTCAGATTCTAGATACGATCTTGTTCGCTTGAAGCCGTGGCTAGATTACGGCGGCAGAGAGCATCAAGACTTCTGTGCTCTCGATCATTCATAAACCTGGAGAACCAGGCCCTCGCTTCGCGTATCATCCCACCGCCAGTGACAGGATGGCCCGAATGGCTGCACCGTCACCGACGCCATCGACTGACGAGTTGTCACAAACCTGCCCAATGTCAACGAGCGACTGCGGCAACGAATGGTCCCAGCACGCTCAGTTAGGGTATGACACCCCTCCGCTGGATGATGGACCTGGCTGCGCAGATGCCCGCCTTCACCCGATATTCAATCTTCAAGACTATACACTACACGCCACGGAACATCATTCAGAGGCTCCACAGGGGTCAATGGCCAAGCACGACATGCTAAGCACTTGTGAAGTGCCGGTGATAGGTCATCAGGCCCAGCAACAGGATGGGTACAGCTATACTTCAGCGAATCACCATGGTAATACTGGGCTTGACCTCCAGAGTTCGAAGAAGACAGTGAAGGGCAAGAAGAAGGCACCTGGAAAGCCACGACGGAAGGACAAGAAAGAACAGTTTCCGGATCTGGTTGAGCCCCTTTCCCGGTGGGCGAAGGACCATGAGATTCAGCCACTCAGTGTGCATAACTTCGCAACTAGGGACATCAAGAAGAGGATCACCAGAGCTGTGAAAGACGGCTACGTCAAGCGGAATCTCAATGTCTTTTTCCTCTACAAGCAGGCTTATGCGAATGTTGCGCAAGCTTGGATGACGATCCATCACCCCAGTCTGGCCAGAACTCAGCCACCGCTGGTGACGCTTGTGGGAGAGTCCTGGGCTAAAGAATCGGACGAATTCAAACGCGGATATACCAAGTATTCTGAGCTCGAGAGAGAAGGGTTGCGGAAGGCTTTTCCCGATTACAAGTACAAACCAGGCACAAAGAAGACCCAGACAGGCCAAGACCAATCACCTCAAGGCCGTCAGGCGCCTACAACGCCGATGCGCAACGGCAGCTGCCCACCTAGTGATTACTCCGGCACGCCTGGGGGGTCTTCGAATCGGAGTGTCAGCTATCAAGGATCTCCTCGGTTCGATTCCGGGCGTTATTCTGGGAACGAGGCCTACAACACTCCATGTGGTCCAGCCCCGACATCAACGGGCTACCACTCCCATCCTCTAGGCGGAGGACACGAGGGCTTTCTATACCCATCACCGCCCTGCATTGGGTCACAGTGGTCTACACCTGTACGAGGTCGTCTAGCAAGATCGGTGTCACCCGCTTTCAGCCAGCAGTCATCTCTCTCTGCGTGGGACTACGGCGCTGTCGACCCGAGCCTCTCTGGATCCTTTTCAGACTATACCCCTTCACGCTCAACCTCGGAGGAACCAGGCTATGTCGTGCCGGCTCATGCTTTCACCAACATGCCCAGCATCGACTTTTCACGGGTACCCGCTGGCGTGCCGCCAAAAGACAACTTTGCTGATCTTCTTGATCCGTCAATTTACCAGGAGTCGACGGTCGATCCAGCCCGTCGCAACTCTGCCGATCTTTGGCAAGGCGGTGGCTCTGTGCTTTCATCTATTCCCGGCGGAGATATGGTGTTCCAGCAACTCCCGGGTTCCGACGCAAATGAATGGCATGTTGAACCGGTAGAACACGATGCTGGCTACCACAATTACACTTGGGACGCCAACATCTGGTCACACGGACTGGAGGATGATCCTCTGGAGCAACTCACTTGACTATTCCCTAGCTCTTCGCCATGCGTTGTGCGATCAGCGTAGTGTCCCGTTTCCGGCTTGTGGAACGTTCAATGGAAGCGTCTTTCATGTTTCCTTCGGTCTTTTTTTGCTGCCTCGTCATAAAATTTTGGCCCCCACGGATTTCAGGTTTTGTTGTTCAGGTCCATAGAGGGAGTTGGTAAATTTGCGGTTATCTAGGAGTGATGATGTTCTGGCGGTATTAGGGAGTTTGGGACTGGAGTACACATGCTTTATTTAAGAGCGTATCCTTAAATGTGTCCAGTGTCGGAAAATCATGATATTTCCGTGCATTTGTTTAGTATTCATTCAATATACCGTCGCAAAAAATACTACAACAGCAAGATGCTACTACCATCTCCCAAGTCAGTCAAATTGTTTCTCCGTTGACGAATGCCGACCAATCCTGGCACAGCGCAACGTCACCCCCCTCACCTCCTCCAATTCCAGGTGATTAGTCATTTGCCGACCTGCCCACGTAGATCAGAGCTCTGAGTGGACGACCTGTCACGACATCGAGACTCTTCGCAACTGCAAAGATGGCATGGATACCTAGATTCATCACCTTCACGGGCTTGGTTCTTCTAGCCCACGCGTGAGTCGCCAAATGGGTCTTTGCCGGACGAGTCTAATGATCTTCTATAGCGGCTACTCTGCCCAAGAACATGCCGCCCTAGCATCGACAACAGCGCAGCACTCGAATCAAGCAGGCACATCGACCTCGTTACCCATCGACATCAGCATAGAAACGATAGTTGCCACCATGGCTGTCTGCATCGGGCTTGTCCTCAACACACCGAACCTTCGGCCAATTCAGTGGAACGTTTGGGCTGGCAAGATTGAACGCGAGGGCGCAGAAGGCTTTCGGGACAGTTCGGGAGCTGTTGAAAAGGACTACAGGGGTAACCCTTTCAGCACACTGGAGTCGAGGCCCGGCTTCGTGGACATTCGCAAGCAACGACGAGAGTTTGCCGAGTGGGCCAAGAGCGAGAGCACCTAGTCATACGACAAAGAGGAAGAGGCTGGCGCGAGATAATCGCCAAAGGTATCAATTCTGGGTTGCCGATTCTTTTGTGCTTGCGCACTCGCGAGCACATGTGATGTTGGTGGTGCGAGCTTGAAGCGCACGGGAGCTACCAGGCACAGCAAACATCATGCGGGAAATGGATGACACTATTCTCTATTCACCAAAGTCTTGCAACGGCATAGTATACATTCTCTGGGCATGAATCTACCGAATTCAGCCACTTACTGGTGTCCGCCAATTTCCTATACCCGTGCTGTCCATCGCACCTTCCTTGTGAAAGGGTGCTACTAGAACAAAAGTCGACGCTCAGTGGTTTGTTACTTCCCTTTGTCAACGCAGATGCCCTACTTACTCGGTGGGTTGAGCACTGCTCACTCAGTCGTGACATTTTTCACATCACAGCATTTGCAGCCGCTTCGATACTAGTGCTTTTCAAGGGGCAGCAGACCAGTGGCTGGCACTCTCACTATCACACACATCCCCCAGCACACCAAGTTCTCCAGATCAGCCCGCTAGTCCAACCGTCTTCAGAAATGGAAGCGCAGGGGATTACAACGCCAACTCTAGCAGACCATGACGACGGTCTTGGAGGAACAACCGAGCACTCTCAAACATGGGACGGATCTGAAATGAACGAAGTGATAATGGCTATAGAATTGCGCAACAAGGACACGATGGGTTGTGCTTATTTTGACACCGCCCATGGCGATCTTATGATCGCTGAGGACATCATAATGGCAGACCTGGAAGTCGCAGAGCAATTCCTGTTGCAGGCTGAGCCGACCACAGTAATCGTCTCTGGCAGAGCTGTGGAGAGCCTCCTAGACTTGTTGGAAGACAAATCTCGGATGGACTGCAGTATGTCAATCTATCTTTCAAGCAATTCCGATTCGTATGTGAGACTCACGGCTCTAGGCAACGGGTTCACGCTGAAGGCGTTAGCTTCTGCGGACTTCGATTACCAAACGGCTCGAGACAAGTTAATGCACTTAGTTCTGGATTCCGCTGAGCCATCCCATGCGCTGTTCACAACGATGGATGACGGGAGCCTTGCATCAGCCGAGTTGGACCTGCACCACGACGGCTGCAGCACGCGAGAAGCCAGCCACGTTAGAGCATTGCGCTGTGGCGGTCTCATCAATCTCGACAACGAAGTCTCCGTCAGCTGCGCTGGTGCTGTCCTTTCTGACCTTCATCAACGAAGGTCTGTAGGGTTCTTACCAGACGGTCAGAGGGCAGAGATGGTCTTCCATGTGCGGACCTTGAGGCAGTTCTCGCTGGCTGGACACATGATGGTTGGCATTGACACTTTGCGGTCGTTGCAGATCATTCGACCAGAGCTTCACCCAAATGGCCAAACCTGGAACTCCAACGGCAATGGCACAGAAACGAGGCAAAGCTTGTCTATATATGGGCTTTTTCACTCGCTCGCTTGTACGCCACAAGGACGCTCGGCCCTGAGGTCGATGTTGATTCGTCCGTCGGTAGACAAAGAACTCATCGCCGAGCGGCAACAAACAATTGAGTTTTTTCTCCAGCCGGAGCTCGCTACTGATATCAAGGACATTGGGTCTGTGCTGTCGAAGATCAAGAATGCGAGTTCGCTCATTGCACATCTACGAAGAGGTGCCGAGTCCCCATCGGCTACTCAATCGTCAGATCGCAGCGTATGGGCTGGACTCCAGACCTTTGCCTTGCATGCGCTTCGCTTGAGGGATCTAGTCGGTAGATTGCCACATGGTCGGAGAATCCAAATTGTCCAGAAGATTCTCGGTGAGATTCACCCCGAGTCATTATCGGTCATTGGGAGTCTCATCAACAAGACGATCGATTTCGAACAGTCCAAATCCCGACAGCGACCGTCTGTTCGAGTGGGCATTGACCCTGAACTAGACGAACTCAAACGTCGTTATGATGGGATGGGTAGTTTTCTCACTGAAGTTATCAACCACATCACACAAAGTCTTCCTGCATGGCCAAGGCAGTATATACGATCTTGCATATTCCTGCCACAACTTGGTTTCCTAACGGTTGTGGAGCCTGATAATCAGACTGGGAAAGGACGATATGAAGGCGAAGCTGCTGGCGATGACCAGTGGGAAAGGGTTTTCACGGCAGATGGTGCGGTGTGTTATAAGAACAACTACATGAGGGAGCTTGACGAGCAGTTTGGCGACATTTACTGCGAGATTGGTGACAGAGAGGTCGAAATCATCCACAGCCTCGCTCAGCAAGTACTTCGTCATGAGTCTTCCCTGATCAAAGCGTCAGTCGTCTGCGGCGCGTTCGACGCCCTCTTATCCCTCGCCAGAGGAGCTGAAAAGTACTCGTGGACCTGCCCTCGTCTAACTGAAGCAACAGAGCTGCATATCGTTGGAGGCCGTCATCCACTTCAGGAACTTGTTGTGCCCTGCTTCGTGCCAAACGACTGTCACATGGATGCCGATCAAACCGCGGCCTGTAAAGGTAAAGGTCAAGCGGGTTTGGCTCTGACAGGACCCAACCATTCGGGGAAAAGTGTCTACCTGAAGCAGACCGCCATTATTGTGTACTTGGCGCACGTCGGCAGCTTTGTGCCTGCTGAGCGCGCGACAATCGGTATCACGGACAAGATCCTCGCACGCATATCCACCAGGGAGAGTGTTTCTCGGAACGAAAGCGCCTTTGCCATTGATCTGAGACAAATGGCATTTGCGATGGCTAGCTCAACACCCAAAAGCCTTATATTGATAGACGAATTTGGTAAAGGCACTAACTCGGACGACGGCGCTGGGCTTATGGCAGCGGCAGTGAACTTCTTCTTGGATCGGGATAAGCCAAGCCCTCGGCTTTTGCTGGCAACGCATTTCCATGAGCTCTTCGAGACTGGGCTGCTGTCAAACCACCCGGGACTTGACGTAGCGCACATGGAAATTTTGAGTGATGAACAGTCGCGCAAGACTGATGACCAGATCACCTACCTGTTCAAATTAGCGCCCGGACACAGCAACTCCAGTTATGGAAGCCACTGCGCTCTTATGAACGGAGTTCCGAGTGCTGTGGTCAACCGTGCCGAAGCTATTGCACGCCTCGTGGCACTTGATGAGGATCTGAGCTTCGCCTGCGCGCAGCTCTGTGAGTCGGAGGAAGAACAGCTGCAGTGTGCTGAATCTGTGGCCCGTCGGTTTTTAGAACTCGACTTTGAAGACCAAGATCCGGGCAAGCTCAATGAAGCTCTCACGTTAGTGTTGGGATAAGTGGCACATGCGTGTTAGAATGCTGAGACTATGGTCCTTCTTATGATATCTTATAATGACAATGCACTGGCTTGACAGCACTGGCTTCGACCGGAAACCGCAGTAGCTTGACCATGTCAATAAGTTTTTTTCGGGCAGCTATCGTAACCTGCTCTGAAATTCTTCATGCCTCTTGAGACCTCGGGCAATACAGGTCGGTTCTCGTGACACAGCATCAAAGCAGGTGTCTGGGGATCATCGTGGACCGCAGTGAACGGTGCGCTGCTTCCTATTGTAGCAATTGCAATTCCTGGTCGTGTCGGCGCGATTCTCCCTGTACGCGGAGGTTTGGCGCATAAAGTCTGAGAACACTCTAGAGCCTGCCGTGCACCAATGATTGGCTCGGGGGTATATACGTATATGGCTCGATCAAAAGCTTTTGAGACGTCGAGGGTCAAAATTCACCCTAAGAGAAGACCAAGCGAATATGCCATCAGCAGTGCTGCCGTCCTGGTAAACAATACCGACTGTGCCCCAAGCTGCGTTGCACCATTCTCGTACTCGCCGCAATCCGCCGTCTCTACGGCAGAGCAGGCCTCAATGTAAAGGCTAGAGCAAATCGAGGCGGCTTCCGAAGTTGCAAGCGCCTCGCCAGAGCCACCGACTGTTACTCCGCCTCCGCCTGGCACTTCGATCGTTACGGCAAGGTCTCGTTGATTACCGCCAAGGTTCGATGTGCACACATCGTAGTTGTCTGAGCAAGCATCCTGGGCGGACGTGCAGGCCGCTTTATTGTCAAAGTCGGTGAAGGCGTACGGGAAAGAAAAGTACGAATTCGATACGAAGGATGTACCCTGGCTTTGTGTTGGGGCTGGGTTGTTACCAGTCGGCGCAGCGCCAGTACACACAACGCTGGGGCCAAGTTAGCTCTCCCTTCTGCACTACAAGCTGAGCACTGGAACACTGACCCCGATGGACAGCAAGCTGCCTTGTCTTCATTGTCGAGAGCACATGTCTGCCCATTTTCGCAGCATATGTCGCTGAACACGGCGCCGAGCGAGGTCGGGCACTGAAACATGTTCGAGGGGCATTCGGCCCTGGCGAGAAGCACCGGCGGAATGGGGGCCGACGTTGGTGCTGGCATACTCGAGGCTGTAACTGCGGTGGCACAAGCAGCAACTAGCCATACTGGAGTCGCATATTTGTCACTCATGTCGGTTGACTTGCAGAGGAACGTGGTCCAGTGCGCTGGCTAGCGACAGAAAGTTGGCGAGGTACGTTTCGGTGGGTGTTGTTGATAGCTGGATGGGCAATTGAGGTGGTTCGCGTCTGGGAAATCGCCAAGAACTTGAATTCAAGGACACCTGGGGCCTCGTGAAGTCCAATGTTGGAGGGATGCAACTCCTCGCCAGTTGTCGAATACCTAATGCCAGATTGGGCCGCTGCAGCTACTGGTTCAAGCAAGGTACCTTATGGAGAACTTGACACCAGCGCTCGAACTGCTGCCATGTTGCATCCTAACGATCGCGGTTTGAAGCCTCTTCGCAGTTATTAATTTCCGTAAGGCGACTGGACCCCGGTCCCCAAGTCGTCATAATACCCCGGCTGGCCAAGCCTTGGACTACCCGCACTTGTCGTTGGCCGAACAACGGTCGCGAAGGTCAAGGAACACTCGCAGATGTTAAAGCGCCTCTTGCACACTCACTTCGCACTAAGTAAGTACTTGAACACCCCGTGGGAATGACTTGGACTATGAAGATCCTCTGACGTGAGCTAATATCATCCTCAATCTCTGCAGTGCCCCATTACTAGCTTTCAAGTTGTTATCTTTGTGGACGGTATCGCTCGCACCAGCTGCCGCTTCCACCTCCTGTCGTGCTGCAACCACCAGTGGCTCGAGGGCACCCCACACTTCGTCGGTATACGACGACAGGACGTCTCGCCATTGATCAACCCACATCTCCCTCGCCTCGTCAACATCATTTGTCCCTAGCTGATTGAAAGCCTCATTGGAGTCTCCTTTTGGGGTACTGATAAAGTCGGGTTCAAAGTTAAGCAGATGATCCCAAGGGACGTTTCTCGATCCTGGTGCCTCGAAAAGCGCCTTGCGCAGCATGTCGGCGGCTTGGGGATCAACTGAGTCGTCGTTTTCCGACATCGAGTAAACCTCCTCAAGCGCATCAGCACTAGACAGAAGCTCAAGGACACCAGAGCCATCCCTGGCCTCATCCAGATCCGCTTCAGCGATGCCCTTGCCTTTGGAGTGCCCGATGATGAACCCTGGGTCCTTATCATGTCCGTTCATGAATTTCTCAAAGTCTTCCGATGCGCGCGGAGCGTCTTGTGTTCTCCGAAATCCAGGTGACTGACCAGGTGCTTCAAGTCCACCATTTACACTCCTGTACGCAGTGTGTGCTGACTCGCCTTGGCCGTTGATCGGCCTGCTGCCTCCAGCCTTTGCGGCCACACTTGCTCCAGCCGAAGGTTCTGATCCGTCGCTTATCGTAGAGCCCGAGAGCACGGCTCGGGATAGCATGTTGCTGGACGATTGTAAACGAGCCAAGGCGGAGGTGCTGCTGCCCGTGTCCTTGCCCTTGCCTTCAGCACTCGCAGTTTGGCCCACGTCCTTCTCGACGGAATTGGCATTTAGCTCCGGGGGCGCTTCATCTGTAACATGCCTCGTCATTGTTGCTGTTTTCTGTGGCGTTTTTCCCAAATCACGATGCCGCTCGTGAAAGCTTGAACCCGACGACATAATTAGATATCCCGGGCTGGTCTTGGGTCGGGCTCACGGCAATACATGTATGGCCCGAACGTACACGTAGTGCTCTTCGGCTAAGTCGGTCCCACTCTTCCGATCAAGAGTCGTCGGTGGCTCAGTAATAACTTGGAGGACTCCGAAAAGCCTTGAAGCCTAGCTAAGACGGGGACTCCCTGAAATAGGTCGGGACTGTCCATCTTGGCGCCTACTAACTTAGTCGCCGCGGAAGTTGTATGAGCAGCATGTGATTGTCCCACGCTTCCCGGCCTTAAACAATGAGTCGCCCCTTCTACAACAAAAATATTCTTTCCGGGTTGACCACGTACTATTTCATGGGAGCCAACATGTATTCAAGCGAACTGACCAATCCATAAATTACCTACGTTAAGCAGGCAAGTAAATGGTACTCTACTAGGTGCAAACACATTGTAAATAATATCAAGGTCCCTTACCTTAGCGACGAACACTGGTGAGGCAAGATGCAGGGTAGGTAGCAGACAAAACAAGATCCAAGCTGCGGGGCTTTGTTTCTAACTCACTGAGTGAGTGCAGTGGTCACTCGACACACTAACAGCGAGATAAGGTACTTCGCCTTGGATTGGGCAGCGGTCAATCAAACGCGATAAATCCTCCCCTCAGTCGGGCTAAGCCAGCGACGCAAGGTGCATCATCCACCATTTCGCCGCTGCCAACACTGTCTTTGTTGGCGTCTACGCAATCCAGCGAATATCGAACGCAATTGGCACTGATCAGTAGAAAGGCTCACTAAGTCGCCATCTCGCCCTGAGCGCTATCATCGCAAGACCGTGATCTCGTCCTTTCCCGTCGCTGCCGCCGCCTTTCGTTCTCAACTTTCCACTTCGAGAGCTCCCCACTCCCCTCCATACCACACGCTCCGAGCTCCATCACCGCTCGCTCCCCTCGATTTCCACCGTAGCCTCGCAGTCTCCGTCACGTCACGTCGCGCCATCTGTACCATAGTCATCGAACACTCCATATCTTGTCTTGCCAAGAGCACGCGAGCGACTCAACACCATGGTTGACAGCGACATCAACACCCCGACGTGGAAATTCACACAGTAGGTACCGATGACCGTATCACGCGCGCAATGGTAGCCAACATGGTGCAACAGGTGTTTCGGCGACAAGGGAGATGTGGAAGACATCACTGAAGGTACGTGACCCCCTCAACAATAGCATTTCACTACCAGGGTAATTACTGACCCCTCGTGCGTGCCACAGCCGATATTATTTCCACCGTCGAGTTCGATCACACTGGCAACTATCTCGCCACTGGCGACAAAGGAGGAAGAGTCGTACTGTTCGAAAGGAACGAAACGGTATGTTCCTCAAGGGTCGATGGACAGCAGTCATGAGAGCGAACCCCCGCGACAGCGTGCACTAACACCCATGGCAGAAGAAGTCCTGCGAATACAAGTTCCATACCGAGTTCCAGTCCCACGAGCCCGAGTTCGATTATCTGAAATCCCTTGAAATAGAGGAGAAGATTAACAAGATCAAATGGTGCCGCCGACAGAATGCTTCGCATTACCTTCTATCGACCAACGACAAGACAATCAAACTTTGGAAGGTCTTCGAAAAGTCACTCAAGGTCGTGGCGGAGAACAACCTCTCCCATGACCTGACGCCTGCCAATGTCGCTGGTGGCGGTGGCGCCCCTCGTCCTCCGCCATCTTCCTCGTTCCAGACAGCCGATGACCTGAAGCTCCCGCGGTTGACCCATCATGACACAGTAGTTGCTGCTGTGCCACGCAGGACCTATGCCAATGCTCATGCCTACCACATCAATAGCATCTCAGTCAACAGCGACGGGGAAACGTACATCAGCAGCGATGACTTACGGATCAACCTATGGAACCTGAATATCCAGGACCAGAGCTTCAATATTGTGGACATAAAACCAGCCAACATGGAGGAGCTGACCGAAGTCATCACAGCGGCCGAGTTCCACCCTCAAAGCTGTAATTGGTTCATGTATGCCAGTTCAAAAGGCACGATCAAGCTGGCAGACATGCGGGAGAGTGCACTCTGCGACCAGCATGCTAAGAGTAAGATAGTCATCGTCTCGTCGAGGTGCCATCCACTGACATTGCTTAGTGTTCGAGCAAGAGGAAGATCCCCAGTCCAGATCCTTCTTTTCTGAGATCATATCTTCGATCTCTGATGTGCGATTCTCGCACGACGGCCGTTACATCCTATCGCGCGACTACCTGACTGTCAAGATCTGGGATATCAACATGGAACGTCAGCCGCTGAAGACGATACCGATACACGAGCATCTGCGACCTAGATTGTGCGATACTTACGAGAACGACAGTATCTTCGACAAATTCGAGGTCGTATTCTCCGGCGACGCCAAGAACGTGATGACAGGCAGCTACAACAACAACTTCATGATCTACCCTTCAGATCCCGAGGCGGAGACCGAGGTCGTGCTACAGGCGGACAAATCGGCTTTCAAGGCAAAGAAGATTGGAGTACCGACGCCCATCAATTCAGCAACGAGCCCTACTTCCAACGGCAAGAAGAACGGATCAAGAGCAGGCAGCCCGTCGGGGGGCGCGCAGCGCATGAAGAGGGAAACAGATGCTGAACAAATGGACTTTAACAAGAAGATTCTCCACATGAGCTGGCATCCGTTCGAGGACAGTATTGCCATTGCGGCGACAAACAATGTGAGTTCCTCCCCTCATGCTATGATTGGCGCACATGCGCTAACAGTAGTCCAAGCTCTTCGTCTTCTCTGCGTTGTAGGGTTCGCGAATCGCTCCACACACCAGCGGGAAACCAGCGGCGTGAGATTAGGGGTGTGGACATGACATGGGGAAGCACGTGCTGAACCTTGCGCTCTGGCGTCAATGCGACTACTCATATTCTGGCGAAATCGAATCAACGTCGCGCATGCTGCGACTGCGGCAATGATCAAAATCCAGTAGCGTGTTACCGTTCGCTTTTCTCATGCTATCATGCACCTTGGACCAACAAGGCTCGAATGGGCTCAGCGGTGCAAAGGGCCTCGCCTCGTATTGCAGGTAGAATTAGCTAGGGGTGCTGGGTTGCGTTTTAACGCCTGCCACATATGTATTCTTCGCTAGACGGCCTGAGAGAACGTCAAGATGTCAACTACAATACAACACATGAAGACCAACAACTTTCAGTCCTGACTCCTGACCCGAGGTGGCGCGGCATCGTCGTTCGGGCACACCGTCCGTGGCACGTGCCGACCTAGAACATGCTCGCATCGTGAGCCAACGAGATCAGAGTGAGGTGCTATGCAAAACACGCGAGAACGGGTATAATGGTAGTCGTGGCGAGCACCGAGTACCAATACGTCCAACGGCTCACCTACGAGTTCTAAAAAAAAATCAAGAAACTAAAAGGGACATCGAACCTCTCGCGGAATGCAATTGAACGCAAGGGCCTTCATAGCTACTACTACTGAACCCTTGACGTGTGTTCCACAGGGCGTGACTGGTGGTTTAGAGACCGGAGGATTTGGCGGGACATCCAAATTTGGACCGTGGTCGTGTCGTGACATACCTAATTTCCAATCTTCTTCCTAATCCTAACCCCTTCTACAGCAGGGGGACGAGCACCAATCCCGACCTGAAGTGCATTCGTTTCGATTCATAGTTATTCCGCTGCAACATCGATAGGTCGCTCCCAAGGGCCATTATTTTCGCCTCGACCGTCAAAGAAGAAAGCCTTCCTGGAAGCCTTGCCCACAATGACTGAGGTGCGGCGCCGGATCATCAGTGATGGGAAGTCATCTAAGGCAAATCAGAATGGCTCGGCGATACCGAAAGACGTGGCACGAGGCGTGATACTAGGAGTCGCTACCGAAATGGCACCGACTCTCCTCGCGACCACTGTCATGCTAAGCTTGATTTTCGGAGGCTGCTGCTCGAATGTATGTACCGGCATACTGTCGCGTCGCGCCCAGACTAATGAATGACGATAAGGTCTATGCCCTCGAGAAGGTTGTCAAGTAAGTACTCATCAGTTAGCTCTTTCATCACTCTGACCCGTCGCCAGCTTCGACGCTTCCAGCGGTATGTCTTCGGCAAACCTGAACCAAATGTAATGAGGGTTTTAGCTCACAATGGACATAGGCATCCTTCTCACCTTCACACAATTTCTCTTTGTGGCCGTGACCGGGTATGTTGCGCAGTTTGATCGGTCACGTCCTCCTTTCTACTTGACGCCGAATAAAGTACCAATCCGCAGATGGCTTGTCAATATTGTACTATTCTTCGGTATCAATGTGTTGAACAACCATGCCTTCAGCTATGATATCTCTGTCCCCGTGCATATCATCCTTCGATCGGGAGGAAGTATTACGACAATGGCAGCCGGCTATCTCTGGGGGAAGCGATATCCTCGTGTCCAAGTTATCGCAGTAATTCTGCTCACCTTTGGTGTCATCCTCGCGGCATGGTCCGACGCTCAAGCAAAGGTACATTGCCTCACTCTACCTATTGCCTTCGCAAGATTGCGTACTGATACCATCTTAGACTGCTTCGCCTGATGAGGCGAGACCTGCTTTCGGAGCTGGCTTGATCATCCTCTTTCTGGCACAAGTTCTGTCCGCGATCATGGGCATATACACAGAAGTGACCTACCGTGAGTATGGTCCCCAGTGGAAAGAGAACCTCTTCTACTCTCACATGCTATCCCTGCCCCTCTTCCTGCCCTTCTTACGGTCTATGTATACCACCTACAAAAGCATGGCCATGACAGAGCCGCTGGAAGTGTTGACTCCATGGCCCGTACTCAACAACCTCATCAACGCTGTTCCCAGCCAAGTTGTGTACTTGTGGGCCAATGTTTTCACACAATACGCATGTATTCGGGGCGTCAACTTACTTGCCGCTGTGTCTTCGGCTTTGACAGTCACCATTGTCTTGAACATTCGAAAACTTGTCAGTCTGCTACTGAGTATCTGGCTATTCGGTAATTCGCTGGCGACGGGCACACTGATTGGGGCGGTCATCGTGTTCAGCGCCGGAGGCCTTTACTCCTTTGGTCGCGAATCAGGGGGCAAGCGAGCTCAAAGCCAGGGCGGATCAGAAAAGAAAGCCATGGGCGAAGAAAAGTCTGGCTAGTGAGACAGAATTGGCTCAGGCGGGCTGAGGTGCATCGTGGCAGACACTTCATCACTCTTAGAGTAGACGTTGTGACAGCTACCTGGTACGTTTGAAGTAGTTCAACGAAATGCATCGCATCATATCCGAACATGAGATCAAACAGAAAATGCGCCATCTTCTGCATTTGCCATATACGACGGCGTTCACAGAGCATACTACGTATACTTGGCTGAACCAGAGAAAACCCTCATAGTCGTGTACGCATGCTGACGGGCACGATACTGAGTCGAACAGTCGACGATATCTATCATCGATATACGCATAATTGTGCATATAGGCATGCTCCGCCGGGAGGCACCTAAAGTGTGGCGGCCCCCGCCAACGCCTAATGACGGTCCAAGTGTCACGGTGGAACCTTAAGTAGGTCACGGTGCAGCTAGTATGGAACCATCGATAAGAACAGTCTTCGGCCCAAAGTCGTGACTCTTCTCGGCGGGCTTTTTCTGATATTGTATCCCGCCAGGTTTCGGACGACCGTGGAAGTGCGATTATTCAGAGCATCAATTCTTCACCCCCAAGAAGGCACTTCAATTGACACCGCCCACTCCACTGGTTGCGTTCTTCACAGTGGGCTTCGGGTACGCAATTGCTTGTCATGGCCGGTAAGTCCTCCCACCATCTTGCGACCCCAACTGGCGATTTTGGATCCTGATTCCGTCTACCTACATCCAGAGCATGGCAATCCCGAGCAATCGATTGCTTATCATGTACGCACACGCGAGTCGGACGGGGAAGACGAAGGCGGGGTCGATTCTGGCGCAGCTCAACAAGAGATAGCAGACGATATGGCCAGCCCATGGAACGAGTCTGCTATGGAGTACGAACAGGGCGATCTGGAGGAGGGAATGCTGCCCAGGGATTTGCCTAAACGCACAACATTCTACGACCCAGTGGCCGAGCGTCAAATGAGCCAGACCGATGCCAAGCTCTTCTACCAGCGCAGCAAAGCCGACCCCAAAAGTGGCTCTGGAAGCGCTGTCTGGTCACACACAACGCCCTTTGGCAGTCCCATGATAGCATCTGGCTCCCATCCGGCAACCGAATATGGAGGTGACTCTCTGGTACTAGACTCGGACGGTCGTCACTCAGACGTCCCAGGGTCTTGGAAAAGCCGACCAGAGACACCTTCCCAACATGCGGAATCAACACCGCCAACAAGCTTCCCTCAGAAGGCCAAGGTTCAGGGCTCTCCCGCCGCTAGATACCAGGGAGGCGCAGCTGCCCGTGAAACCCAAGCTTCCTTCGAAGGACATGGCCCCCAAGTCACCAATGTCGGGCTGTCTGGGAATAGTCTATTCGACACGGAACCGCACATTACGTCGGAATTGAGTGAGATTTCGAAGAACATCCAGCGCATTCTAGATTTGAGGCGCAAGTATATCAATTTGTCGAACCAGGGCCCGAACGACAATCCTCGAGACCAGCCAGGTTGGGATGTTTACCCACCACCGCCTGACCCCGCCTGGACCCGCAGCAACGAGGGTCAAAATGGCCCTGGAGGTCCATCCAGTGCCCCAGACGGTCTTGCCGGTGGTGCTCATCAAGGAAAGGCGAAGGATTCGAAACGACCAAACCGCAAGCGCAAACCAGGCCAAGACATCGGAGAAGATTTCGATATGGAAGACCTTCTCCCATTGCCGGGGGATGATGGAATGATCTTTGAGCAAGATGCGAGTGGCGTTTATCAAGTCTTCGACAGCGCTGATGCCCAGGCACCTGCGGTGAAGGTGCCCACGATTCGCGAGTTTTACATGGACTTGGACGAGCTACTGAACACATCGTCGGACGGTCCCACGAAAAGCTTTGCCTTTCGACGACTACAATATCTTGAAGGCAAATTCAACCTCTATGTTCTACTAAACGAGTATCAAGAGACAGCAGACAGTAAGAAAGTGCCGCACCGAGACTTCTACAACGTTCGAAAGGTCGATACTCATGTTCACCACTCGGCATGCATGAACCAGAAGCATCTTCTGCGATTTATCAAGAGCAAGATGAAGAAATTCCCCAACGAGGTGGTCCTATACAGGGATGGCAAGCACTTGACGTTGGCAGAGGTCTTTGCCAGTATCAACTTGACCGCATACGATCTGAGCATTGACACTCTGGATATGCATGTAAGTCAGGTATCATCTATGGCACATAACGATGCTGACGATATTTGTAGGCCCACACGGACTCGTTCCATCGATTCGATAAGTTCAACTTGAAGTACAACCCCATCGGGGAGTCGCGTCTTCGCACGATCTTTCTGAAGACGGACAATTTCATCCACGGCCGCTACTTGGCTGAGATCACGAAAGAAGTCATCTCTGACTTGGAGTCGAGCAAGTACCAGATGGTTGAATGGAGAGTTTCGATATACGGAAAGTCTATCGATGAATGGGATAAGCTCGCTGCGTGGGTGGTTGACAACAAGCTATTCTCTCACAATGTGAGATGGCTGATTCAGATACCACGTCTCTACGATGTCTATAAGGCAAGCGGCTTGATGGACACGTATGAGTCGATTGTGCAGAACATCTTCCAACCACTTTTCGAAGTTACCAAGGATCCATCAAGCCATCCCAAGCTACATGTGTTCCTGCAACGCGTCATTGGCTTTGACAGTGTCGATGATGAGAGCAAGGTCGAAAGACGGCTCTTCAAAAAGTTCCCGGTCCCCAAAGAATGGAACACCAAGCAAAACCCGCCTTACACGTACTGGATCTACTATCTCTACTCCAACACAGCATCTCTCAACTACTGGAGGAAAAAGAGGGGCTTCAACACCTTGGTAATTCGCCCACATTGCGGCGAAGCCGGTGACAGTGAGCACTTGGCCGTGGCAGCGCTGTGCTGCCACAGTATCAGCCATGGACTGCTTTTGCGCAAGGTACCACTGCTGCAGTATGTGTTTTACCTGGAGCAGATTGGCATTGCAATGTCCCCGTTGAGCAACAACGCGCTCTTCCTCGCGTACGACCGCAATCCATTTCACCAGTACTTCAAGCGCGGCTTGAATGTGTCATTGTCGACCGACGATCCCCTTCAGTTTGCGTTCACCAAAGAGCCTCTGATTGAGGAGTACTCTGTCGCGGCCCAAATCTACAAGCTCAGCTCCGTGGACATGTGTGAACTCGCAAAGAACTCTGTTCTGCAGAGCGGCTATGAACTGTCGATTAAGAAGAAGTGGTTGGGCGATGGTTGTGATCGGCCGGGACGGCTCGGCAATGTTATGGTGAAGACTAACGTGCCGGATCGAAGAGACGAGTTCAGGTATCACACTCTCCTCCAGGAGAGGGATGTGTAAGTACTTGAAAACATAACAGTGCATGGCTGGTGACTGACATGGCATTTGGCAGGCTTCGACAATATGTAAACCATGGTCAAGAGACAGCAGTCCCACCAAGTACAAGTGGCCCCGAGTCCAACACCAATGGCGGTACGCCAGCCAAAGGTTTCCAAACTCCCGCAGATGCACCGACAAACGGGGCGCCATCAGGCACGGTGGAAGATCCCCAGAGCGTACAGGCAAACCACAACGATTACGGTGCTCATCTTTCTGGAAACGAGGCCCGCGCATTTCCTGGCGTCTTCACGCGCGGGAACCGCACAGGCAGCCTGCGGAAGGACGACCCAGCTCCGGGTACTCATACACCCAGCGACGGAAACACCTCTTAGTGCAGTGGACGGCTCCGGTCTCTGAGTGAATCAGAAGTGAATACCTTGTGCAAGTTTTAGGCGACTGCTGTTGGTCCACCCTCTCTACCGGCAGAGACGACTAGACTAGTAGTAGTCTTTAGAAGACCTTTATGTAATCATGGTCGGAGGTACTTGACTCGTGTGGCCATCGGAATTTGCACAAACAATCGACAACAAATGTTCCTAACTAAATATGCAAGTGTACGGGTTGCGAGAATGTTTGGGTATCTCGGTGGATTGAGTGGCTGCTGCCCCTTTGGATGGATCGATCACCACTGTCGCACTGGACCTGATGACGTCGGGAATGCAGCCGAGTGACTGGAGTGCACGCGCATTTTAGCTCACTCTGTGGCGCAAATCTAGTTGGACGGCAGAGCATAAGCAGAAAAGAACGTCTATGACACGCAGGGGGATTTCGGGTGCAGCACTATACAAATGAATGAATGTATTTACCAACATGCGCAAATAAGTACGTACGCAGATGGGACTGCAGACGTCAGGCAAGTAGTACTACAGTACGGACACATACCTAATAAGTTAGTGGTGCTCGCAGATGTGGCTGGAGGAAGTGGATCCAACTTATCCGGAAGCTGGATCGTCACGGGCACGCCAGCTTGGGAAATCGGCGACGACGGTCGATTCGCAACAGCAAGCTGCACCTTGCCAGCGGTCGACTTATCCAAACTTGCTCCGCCCACGAGGCTCATTCGTTGCCAGCATTTATCGCGTAAGGTACTCACAAGCCAGTAGTCTCCCTGCCCGACGGCAGCACTTCTCAGCATCTGGCGGCTACCCGATTATCCTTAGGTCAGGAGGCACGACCTGGCTTGGCTTACAAGATATCGCTCCTATCATCAACAAACCTGCGCTTTGTGCGCGACATCACCACACATTCAGGGAAACCCCCATTCATACATACTGCGACGCTTGACGCGAAACGAGAGCTTGGCGTAGGCCCCCCTCTCCCAGGACGAAAGCCACAATGGGGTTCCTCGGCGTTTACCGGGCCTTGTACGATTACGCTCCTCAAGCCGAAGGGGAGCTTACGATTGAGGAGAATGACCTGCTATATGTTCTCGAAAAGAACGCCGACGATGGCTGGTGGAAGGCGAAGAAGAAGGCTGGCGCAGATGACGAGGATGAGCCTGTAGGCCTTGTGCCTCACAATTATGTTGAGGAGGTGCGTCGTTTCCATGGACATTGACGAATATTCACGCACAGACACTGATCAATGCTACTCGCTCCAGTTCCCAGCCCTCGGACGAGCCCGAGCCTTGTACGAGTACACGCGCCAGACGGACGAAGAGCTGTCCTTTCCTGAAGACGCCGTACTCGAGATCTTCGACACCTCCGATCCGGATTGGATTCTAGTTGGGCTTGATGAGGAATATGGTTTTGTCCCGTCAAACTACATCGACATGGACGGCGGTGACACTGCGTCGGCGGCCATGTCATCGCCTGCTGCCCCTGCTTTGCCTGCCCGTCCACAATCGGTTAGCCACGAACCTGAGAGCCCTGTGGCCGCCTCGCCTGTTGCTCCCTCGGGTCCTGCTGCCGCGCTCGCTGGGGTGATGCATGGCCGCAGTCTTTCGCAACCCGAATCGCCTCTTTCACAACCGACGCGGGGCGTATCCCAATACGAGGATTATCACCACGCTTCCGACGACGAAGCCCCCGCAAGATCGCCTCCGTTGCCAAACCGCCCGCGGCCTCCCCCGGAGTCGACGTACGATAGTCATGTGCAGCAAGAAGAGGACCAGAACGACTCGTACAGGGCCCCTGGTGGCTTTCATATGTACAATGTCAACGAGATGGTCTCCGTCATGGGAAAGAAGCGCAAGATGCCCACCACTCTGGGCATTAACCTGAGGACCGGCATGATCTTGATTGCTCCCGAAAAGACCCAGGATGGACCTTCCCAGGAATGGACGGCGGACAAGATGACCCATTACTCACGGGAAGGGAAACATGTCTTCATGGAATTGGTCAGGCCCAGCAAGAGCATTGACTTCCACGCCGGAGCCAAGGATACCGCTGACGAAATTGTCCGGGCGC
This sequence comes from Emericellopsis atlantica, assembly GCF_019669845.1. Classification (NCBI taxonomy): domain Eukaryota; kingdom Fungi; phylum Ascomycota; class Sordariomycetes; order Hypocreales; family Bionectriaceae; genus Emericellopsis; species Emericellopsis atlantica. The sequence continues at coordinate 314,705 of NW_025764718.1, forward strand.
TCGGGGAGATGGCCGGAGCAGTTCGTGCTGAAGGCCTGAAGGAAGTGATTGCCGCCGGAACCAAAAAGAGCGTCAGAAAGGGCCAGATCCTCTACGACTTCATGGCGCAGAGTGAGGATGAAGTGACGGTGGCTGCGGGTGACGAAGTCATCATCTTGGACGATTCCAAGAGTGAAGAATGGTGGCAAGTTCGTCGCTTGAAGAACGGCAAAGAGGGAGTGGTCCCCAGTAGTTACATCGAGATCACGGGCACTATGACACCGCCCCCTGTTGCGGGTGTCGACTCGGCTAAATCAACAGTGGAACAGAACCGCATGGAGGAGATCAGGCTGACCAAGGAGGCTCTGAGGGCGAGCAAGGAACCACAGGTAGGCCCTGGGATGTCGCTTCCCGAAAGAGGCAGCAGTCTAAATGATTCGGAGCAGCAAAGCCGACGCCAGAATGGAAGAAGCGATGGTGCCTCGAAGCCAAAGTCAAGTGAGTCTGTCCCCGCTGGTAACAGCAGCGCTATGCCTTCTTCACGTCGATCGGTGGCTGACACTCTGCCTACCGACGCAAACAGAACCAGATCCTGCCAAGATACACACCTGGACCGACCGCTCAAAGTCCTTCAGTGTTGATGCCCAATTCCTGGGTCTCAAGGATGGTAAAATACACTTACACAAGTTGAACGGTGTCAAGATTGCTGTGCCTTTGAGCAAGATGTCGACCGAGGACATCGAATATGTCGAGAGTATGACAGGAATTTCGCTAAAGAACGAGAAAGCATCTGCGGAAGCTAAGAGGTCTCGACCATCGGCCGCAGCCTCAAGCGAAAACGAACCCAAAGCTGGCAGAGACTCGAAACCCGAGTATGACTGGTTCCAGTTCTTCCTCGATTGCAATGTCGCCGTAGGGTTGTGCGAACGATATGCGCAAGCTTTCAACAAGGACTCCATGGACGAAAGCGTTCTGCCAGATGTCGATGCAGGCATTCTTAGGAACCTTGGTTTACGTGAAGGCGACATCATCAAAGTTATGCGCACACTGGATGCCAAATATGGTCGACAGAGACACAAGGATGGTGAAGGAGGCTTGTTCTCCGGTCCCGGGGGTGCCCTGCGGAACAACACAAGAAAGGGGCGTCCAGCACCAACAGTGCAAACAAGCGACGTCGTTGATGCCTCGGCTTTTTCTGCGAAGGACAGGCCAACCTCAACAGATGGAGAGGCTCTATCGCCCCAACCGGCCAGCCTCAGTCCTAGCCCTACCCCTGCCTCCGCTCCCGAAAAGAAAGCTCCATCGTCTGGTGGTGGCTTTGAGGATGATGCGTGGGATGTTAAGCCCATCAGACAAACTGCGGGCGAAGCTGCTGCGAAAGCTCGATCGCCTCCGCCCCCTGCGAGTGCTGCCTCGCCTCCTCCGGCTCCTTTGTCAGGTTCTATGAAGGACTTGTCTCTTCTATCTGAGCCTCTTCAACCTACGCCAACGGCGGCTCAGTCTCAAATTCGCGCACAGGCGACCGGGCTGTCGAGCGCTAGCCCGCCTCCTGTCTTAGCACCACAGCAGCAGCAACCGCCGCCACCGCAGGGAGCTTCTCCGGGCTTCTTCTCTGGCCTTCCACCGACTGGCCAGAATGGACAAGGAGCACCACAGTCTGCCCTGCGACAGCGTCCAGCGCCTCCTCAGACGTCCCCACTGGGTGGTTCGCTGGTGCCACCGCCTCCTCAACGGCCGCTATCTGCCCCTCAGTCTGCACAGCCTAGCGCATACAATACACCCGGGATGTTGGCGCCTCAGATGACCGGTCTGGTCCAGGGACAAGTGGCTCCTCCTGGCCAAAGCCTCCATGATATGACACAGGCAAGGCTTCAGCAGCAGTACACTGCCCAACTGCAACCCAACTATACAGGCTTCCCGACAGGCCAGGCTCAGCCCATGCCAGGATACCAAAACGGCACTGCAGCGCAGTTCATGCAGCCTATGATGCAGGGGATGCCACAGCAAAGCCCTTTTGCGGACCCGGGCCGTGTTGGGTCGTTCTCGCCGATACAGGCACAGCCTACTGGGTTCCAGCCGCCCTTCCAGCCGCAGCCCACCGGCTTCCAGCAGCAGCCGCAAGCAGGTGTCAATAGCTTCCTGCCCCAGCCCCTTGAGCCTCATAGAACCGCGATGCCAGCCTTACAACCACAGCAAACGGGCATGTCCGGCTTCGGGCAGCAAACTATGGCGCCTACACCACAGCCGTTGCAGCCACAGCAGACTGGTCCAGCACCTCCAGTTCGCTTCGGTGTAGCATCCGAGAAGAAGCTCGTTCCCCAGCCCACGGGGCGGAAAGCAAATCTATCCCAAGCAAGTAAGCAATCTCGGTTCTTGACTCTTCATCTCTACCGGCTTTAGTACTAACATACCTCACAGCCCCGTCGAACCCCTTTGGATTTTGAGTGCTCATCTGGAGGGAATTCTGTCAATCAGCAACCGATGTATTCGACCTGGCGAAGGTGGCATGGTCAGTCTTATGTAGTAGTCCCATGAACATACGACTACTATCAGGAGCTCTACATATTCAGCTCGCAAGAAAGCGTTTTATTTGTAATATTGTTGTCTTCAGTCAGAATTCCGCCCCAACTATACGCCCATCGTGTCTAAGTTAAACCTTCCATGTGCTTTCGACATGATGATATCCTGTCGTTCTATCCGTAATGCCGTACGGCACCATGCAGCGCCACGCTAATTAGAATCCATTCGCATTGAACCACGCGTGCAATCTCCAATTGTCTGGCATTTGTGGCCCTGGCAGTGGCATGTCTTGTAGGGGCCCTTTGGAGCCTCCAGCAACTGCCTGCCAGAGGTCTTGACACCATATGGCTGCGCTCTTGCTTGCTCAAAGAGTGTCGTGGATATCCATTCCGCAGGCGCATTGCCTCCACCAAAAGCTTTGCAGCCTACCGGTGACATGCCTAAGCTTTCCGGCGTCGAGCCTGTTGCTTTTCGGCAACACCTGTCCCAACAGTCGACAGGTCGAGGTCAGCTTCAGTGACCAGACCATGCTCCCTGGTGGGCTCGAAACGCTTGCGGACGGCGCGAATCATCGCGAAATACCAGTAGAAGTTGAGGCCGTTGAGAGTCAAGTTACTCAGCAGGTACGCACCCGCCGCCCACCATGGCGCTGTTGTGTGCGAGTCAACATACATCATGGTTGCGAGCCCCTCTTTCTCAAAGGTGGGAGATGCGTTGACGGCGAGCAAAAGGTCCTTCATCACCAGATAAGACTGCCAGGTGCCAAAGACCAGGCGGCAGATCCCAAATGTCGCTAGGAGAAGAACACCATTGTATAACTGCGCACGACTGCCCGTCATCCCGACTTTGTCCATGAACCAATGGACGTTCAAGAATGGGGTCGAAAGCTCCCACAGTATGAAGACACAGGAGTAATAGTTGACAAGAGGCCGCTAGAGGACGTACACAAATTAGCACCGCGCTTCTACGACCGAAAAATTGGGTCAAGGATTGCCTTACAAAGCCTAAGGAGTAGACCAAAAGGGCGGCGACGGCATGCGCCAACGTCCCCAAGCCAAAGACATCCAAGTTGAGGCTCGTTACGAAAAGATCCCACACGAAGTATCCGGCGGCCATGGCTTGCACCATTGCAGACGCCCCTGTATAACCCCAGACGCGTTCTTCCCATGACATCGCTCTGCGCTCATCGTCTGCCCAGATCACCCAGATGGCGAGAGCGTTGATGAGGCAGCTCTGTACCATGGAGACGACATGCGCATCCCAATTCAGTCGTTTTTTGCGGGATAGTTTGCCATAGTGTTCAGGGGCCAGGATCTTTGATACGATGGGCGATATTGGCCAGAATACGACCGTGTAGAGTAAGGCTGAGGCGATGATTTCGTGTACGTGGAGAGGCAGCGTCGTTAGGTTTAGCGAATCACACCAAGGTTGCACCAGGTTCGACAACCAGGGTACGGGTGGTAGTACAAAAGGGTCTTTCATCCTTCTTGATTGCGAGCCGCAGTCGGCGCGTTCAGTCAGTGAAGACGGATTCCAAGATAGGTGATTCGTTGTTGGGGACGTCCAGGCAGATAGGTAGATGGATGGGTTTCGAAACGACAACGGCAGGGGGGGCCAACGAGAGGTCTATTCAAAGGAAGTCACGACGCCGAGTCGAAACGAACGCAGCTTCACGAAGTCCAGCCGTGTCCAGTCGTGTGCGATGACGAGGAGCCGCTGCTGGAGGCACATGCCGCCTGTAGACTGCCCGGGCTCCTAGGTTGTTGCTGGCAGCGCGGGGCATGTGCTCGCTTGGTCCAATTAGTTGGCGGGGCGCGGGCTGGAATTGTTGGGGCAATTGGGGCCTTTGGAGGGCCTTTGGAGGTTGGTCTGCTCCGTTAAGTTGTCATTTACCTTATGTAAGCCAAGGCGGGGCTCCCATGACCAATATGACTGGATCATGAGGCAGCCCCATGTGGCTGGCTGGCTCAACTCAGGGCTGGTCCTCATCGTCAGTTCTTGGTATCACCGGACAACCTCAGGCGCGTCCCGCGACCGCGTGTACTGCTCAACACTGGAGCCTCAGCCGAAATTACATCAGCATGAGCTATGCGTTCATCTCTCTCGTAACAAAGCACGATATTGACATTGCAAGCCGTAGGCTCGTTTTGTCTGTGGACGCAGCTCTGAAGGGCTAATTACTGCTGGGTCGACTGTAGTGCAGTGAAGGTCTCAGGGGCCCCCGAAACATTTCTTTCGACACCATGGCGGAAATGTTAGCAGAGCTACTGGATGTCCAGCGGGTGGCGTCCGACAAAGATGCATTGGAGTACCTCGCTCACCTGGCTGAGCAATCGGTCGAAGCTCTGCGATCATCCGAGCCACAACGGCTAGCTCAAGCATCGCATACAATGCTGCTGTCCACACAGAGCTTGTCTAAGCGATCTTACAGGCCTATCGTCAACTCGGCTACAACTCATGCCTCTTTGAAGAAGAGTCTTCCGACTGTTGCTCACATATCGGCCGAGCTGAGCCAAGCGGTTCCGCGGCTTGATTCACAGGCTGAGCACTTCTCAGATTCGTTCGGAAAGGCAATGGGAAACACCACTTTGGTCAAGAGGAAAGAGGCTTTGCGACTTTTGCACAATTCAGAAAGGCTGGTCGACGTCATGGAGCTACCTCCACTCCTCACATCCGCCATGTCCGCAAACCCGGTCAACTATGCATCGACTCTTGACCTCTACGCCCATATCCGCCGGCTTGCCTCACTCTATCCCGAATCGCCTTTGATCACATCAATCCTGAGGGAAGCGGACACCGCAATTCGTCGGATGGCATCAGATTTAGTCGGTGCCCTCAAAGCTCCGAATCTGAAGCTCGCAGCTGCATTGCGGACAATTGGTTGGTTGAAACGTCTGATACCTGACCTTGTCTCGGACGTATCGCCTCAAGAATCTCTACCGCCTCTGTTCCTGGTTTGTCGGGTGGCCACGCTTGTCTCGTTGCTCGATGCATTAGGACCCCTGCGCGAGTTGGCCGATGAGGAGAGGTTACGCCAGGGTAAATCCGCGCAATCATCTTTCGGGGGCCAGCAGACTGAAAGATACCTAAAACGCTACATCGAGATCTTTCGGGAACACAGCTTTAGCATTGCATCTGTTTTCAAGAATGTCAGCGCGAGCTTCAGCTCAACTGCTGCCGCTCTTGATGACCAAGACCCGTTACAGCCTTTGCCGTCGACGCTCGCAACACTTCCTATTCACTTGGTTGACTTGCTCCTCGAGACTTTGCAGACGTACTTGCCCACTGTGCAAGATCAAGCGGCCCGTGAGAGCATCTTGACGCAAATGTTGTACTGCTCGGGTAGCTTGGGCAGACTTGGCGCTGACTTTGGAATGCTTCTAGCCACGATAGGCGTTGGCGAGTGGGTAGATTTGGTGAAGCGCCACCGACTACTCGCAGGCCGTCTTGAGTCGGTCATTGGTGACTACAATCGCGGGCAAGTCACTGCAACTACCTAAGCCACTCAAACATACAATGACCATGGGTGGACATTTTCACGTCAACGTCCAGAACCACCGCGACCAGGCTGAAGCTTGATTTTGATCACCTTCATCCCCAGAAAGAATCGGGGGGTTATCTTCCCTTGCGCCAGGAGGAACAAGGTGACACGGTGACCTCGGTGGTCGGAAAGCCCCAGCGACAATCGGACGCCTGGTCATATCTGCCTGGTTATGGGAACGGATGCGACACAGCAAGGGGGGCTTCGCCAGCACCGTCCACATGTTCAGACTGGAGGTTTGCAAACCAAGAGCTTCGGAGACTTGCTTGCAGCAGCAGATAGGAGGAACGGATATAGCAGAAGCTATCCTGTCTCGACACACCATGTGGCGGACACTAACTAACCTACTTACAAGTGATCAAGTCGAGCCTCGCACCCATACAAGCACGCACTTGACTTTGACATTGTCGCGGGGCACGATGCAGAGTTGCCCTGCGCACGCCAGTCTGCGCGTGTCGCATAGCTTTAATAAAGTCAAAGAAAAGAAGCATCAGTAACTGATTTGCGCGCATGAACAGTAGTGGCCAGCCGTGCGCCACGCGCCAGTGACAAGTCGACTTGTTCGCACGAGGTGTGTGCTGCACTGGGCCGAAGCTCTACCGACGGCTCGGATTCATGCAACATTCCATCATCGACATCACTATTCTGGACCTGGTACTGCTTCACACTGTGTCTCTTGTATACCTATTTTACGGTCTCCAACGCAACGCCGATAGTATACTGTGAATTTGCTCGGATGATGTCAGTTGCTCAAAATGCAACATGTTGCGCATCAGAATGAGGCCCGTCAGCCGGCTGTGAACGATACACCGTCGGCGTCAGCTCGTTCGTCCAAATCAAGTGAGTTGCTTCTGTGACAACCCGACAACTCACATGACTGATATGCCCAGGTCGACATTTCGTTTCTGGTCTTGGATCGGGCATCGCGTCGGCCGTGATCTTGCAGCCGCTTGATCTGTTGAAGACACGAATGCAGCAGTCTGGGCGGTCCAATCTTGCGCAGGCCATCCGTGACTTGCGAGGAACATCTGGTGTTCTCTCCGGGCTTTGGAGAGGCACCATTCCATCAGCCCTGCGGACTGGGCTCGGCTCAGCGGTGTATTTCACCACGCTCAATGCCATGCGGCAAGAAGCTGCCAAGTCCACCCTTTTCGGGCGCCGTAACTCGCCAACTTCCGGTTCATCGGCGCTGCCTACCTTGAGCAATTCAGCAAATCTCGTGTCGGGCGCAGCAGCTCGCACTTTTGCGGGTTTCATTCTCATGCCGCTCACAGTCATCAAGGTCCGATTCGAGTCTACCTATTATAATTATACCACGGTGTGGGCAGCAGCGAAGGGCATCCGACAAGCAGATGGCTTCCGAGGTTTCTTCTCAGGATTCGGAGCAACAGCCTTGCGCGATGCACCTTATGCTGGCACCTATGTTTTGGTCTATGAGCTGCTCAAACCTAGGCTCGGGCGTCTGCTCTATGGTCCGACCCGGGATAGTTCTGAACCGACCGCTATGCGTGCCTCCGTATCAGGCTCTGTCAACTTCGCTTCAGCAACACTAGCAGCTGGCATTTGCTCCGCCCTTTCCAACCCCTTTGATGCAGTCAAGACGCGGATCCAGCTTCAGCCGCAAAAGTACAAGAACCTCGTTCATGCTGCACAAAAAATGTTTGCCGAGGATGGCTTCCGTTCATTTTTTGATGGACTGGCCCTCCGTATGAGCCGGAAGGCTATGAGCTCCGCGCTGGCGTGGACTGTGTACGAAGAACTGATACGAAGATCAGGCATCTTGTAAACCCTGGTATAGAAAGGAGCCACTCGCGCCTCACTGCTAACTGAAGAATAAGTAATGTCTCGAATAAGAACAAGCATATTACGGAAAAGTCATCAATTGCTATTGAACTCCATGACCGCCACCACGACCGGCTCTGGCAGACTCGCATCTGACTCTAGGCCGGACGCGCACCAGCCAAATACATCAGAAAACCGGGGGACTTGCTCCGCTTGCGGGAGTGGCTCTTCTTACGCACCCATTCGAAACGGGGGTCCTCCTCTTGATGCCGCTTTTCCTCGATGAGTAGGGCTTTGCCACGCTTCTTGCGTAGGTCACGGGTATGCTTCCATAGTCGGTCCTGCTCCCATTCGGGAACCCAGCGCTTGATCAGGATGCTTTCGGGATTCTGCCGTGTTGTCAGTAACGGCATAGCTAAATCGGTGACCTAGACTAGGGGTAGGGGGCACTCACATCGTCGTATTCCCATTCAACGTGGTAGGTCCTCAACGTTTCAATCGATAGATGCTTGCGCAACATGCGGGTGTACGTCGCGCGTCCGCCAGGCTGTTGAGGTGGTTCTTCAGCCTCGGCTTCCGGGACCTTCTCCTTCTTCATGATGGCTGCTATAGCCTTCTCATCGACGCCAGACTTGATGAGATCCTCCTGCAGCCGGCGTTGGTATTCCTTCTCGGCAGCCTCCCTTTCTGCCGACTCCCTCTCCCGCTTCTCGCGCTCTTCCTGCTTATATCTCTCAATGGCAGCTTCAGCCTCTTTCTTCAGTCGCCTTTTCTCTTCAGCGGCGTCTCTCTCCTCCTTGAGGCGCTTATGCTCCAGCTCCTCCTCGATTCGCTTCTGCTCGGCAAGCTGAGCTTCCTTGCGCTTGATTTCGTCGAGCTCTCTCTTAGCGCGTTGGAGCTCAGCGTCATCGCGATACTTGTCAGCCAGGCGCTTCTCGGCCTTCTCTCGACTCTGGGAGAGACGCAGCGCCTCCAACTCCTTGCGAGCGCTCTCGGCTTCAAACTGTTCACGCGCCTCCCTTCGGTATCGTTCCCTGGACCTAGACCGCGAACGAGACTCGGAGCTCGAAGGCGACCTTGCCCTGCGAACGACCTGTCGGCGGCGATTGCGCTTCTCGTACTCACTGTCATCAGACGAGTACTCATTGTAAAACTGATTGTTGATTATGACAGGCTGTGGTTGAGGCTGAGCGGGAGCTTGAGGTGGGCTCGCGCGACGCCGATCACGAGACCGTGAGCGTGAGCGGGCAATCACAGTCGTCCGATTTTGATCGACTGGTGCAAGCCAGCTGGGCCCGGGGTCGGCAGGCTGGTAGTATCGCGGCCTGGGTGGGCTCTGAACATAGCGCACGGGGCGAGGTGAGTGACCCCGGTGGCGGACGTGGATATCGATGTCCTCGTCATCGTCGTAGTAACCGCTCATTGTGACTGTCGCTTTTGCAGTCTTCGGGGATCGGATCTCGAATACTTAGTCTGGTCGACTTGGATGGATCGACGATAGACACTATCCCCGGGGCATCTACTTCAGGGTGTTCGAACTCGCTCAAGACACACAGAATGGAGGTGACAAGTCAAGCGATCACTTCCTGTACGATGCGAGAGAGGGGGAGCAGCGGATGGTCAGACCCGTGCTTACGCCGTCGTCAGCGGCATGGTTATTATTGTATCCCGAAAGGGGGGGGGCACCACTAAGCCAGGACCGGACCGAGGAGAGGGGCTTGGTCTGCGGCGGCACCACCCATGATAGCTACGAGCCTGTGAGGGTGAGTCTATGAGATGCGTGAGTGGAGAGGAGCGGAAGAGGGGTTCAGGCACATGCTTGGGAGCCAACCATGTGTGAGAGTCTTGAGCAGTGGGCGGGGCCGCTGGCCTCGCAGGGCTGGACGACATTTCTAACTACGTACGTCGTAACGTACCTACGGATAGATTAGCAAGGTCGTCAGTCACCAGCCCCGGCTCTTCTCTTGTTGTTGACATAAGGCTGCAGGTGCGCAGCATGCAGCATGCACTGAGAACGCAGGAGAGAGCAGCTGCCAGAGCTCCAGGCAGTAGTTAGTTGGCTGGGGCAGGCTGGGCGGGCGGTTATTCTTTGGTTGTTGCGACAGCACCCGGTCGCGGGCGTCGTCTTACCAAAAAGGAGCCGGACCAGTGCGAGTTTGCTGCAGGCTACTTCACAATTTCTGGTGCATTCTGCTACTTATTTGTGAAACCATGTGCCAACTAATAAACAAACTAGAATTCATCAGCGATGCGCCCGTGTGCAGTTTTGACCAAACGCACTGAGTGCTCAGCGACCCCGAAGCATTTGCTCAATGTGTTCGCGGCTGTTCTTCTGGGTCGTTTCAAGATACAGCAGGCGCTTGTTGAGTTTCTCGACCTCGCCCTCAATGTCTTTCCCTTGGACATCTAGCTTTTGCCTCAATGAATCGACAGGTAGTGAGGCAAACCTTTGTTCGTTAGTATCGAGACGACTCGTTTTGTTGCGAGGATGGCTTGAGTAACTGTGCAAACTTGCACTCGTAACGTACATTTTTCCAACGCCCTCATAGACGACTGCATCCTCTGGCAAGCTCGATACTTCACCCAGCGTGAGTTTGATGAGACGTTGTTCACGTTGCTTTGAGGCCACTTGAGATTTGGTCAATCCAATCTGCTGCTGAGCAACCAGGGCCTGGCTCTCGATCTCATGGACGAGCTGTAGGGTTGTCAGCCATCCAGTGATAGAGTGAAGACGGCTCAGTGGCAGAATGTCATGAGCCGCACTCCCAATGCGGCCTCTGAGCCGGGTTGATGGCGACCATAGCAGTGGCCACCTGAGACCCAAAAAAAATCACGCACCTTTTGGAGAGCTTCATTTGGAATTGACATTATGTCCGAGGTCAACAACAGCGAGACGGCAGAGTTGTGCGAATTGGGTGTCGGTTCAATGTGTTGTCCATGACAGTAAAGGGTCGGCGACCGGCGAGGGAACTCTCATTCATCAAACGGGGCCGAGATGCGGACTCGCGGTGCAGCACCAGAAGTGAAAACGGAGACGAAACGGAGCCTAGGTGACACGGTAACGGTCAGCCACCACCGAACGCTGCGGTAGACGGTGTACATGTGTGGGTGACAGAAAAGAAACGCGACTTGGCACGCTTTGCTCTCCGGTCCGTGTTACCGCCTGATACATTTTAAACAATTCTGCTTGTATTCAATCCGCGTCTGCACCCGCAACAACTAGAAACTCCCGCTGATCGCTTATTACACGTGTGGGCTCACATTTCACATGAGATGTTGCCAAAAACCACTACCACAGGATAGCTACGGTACCACGCGATATAACATACAAACACGGCGACCCTCGATCATTTTGCCTTTACTTTACTCCCTACTCTTCCTTGTTCCGGCAACGGGCGCATCGTCTGTCGACTCTCTATGCCGGCGAACTTCGGGCATTGAAGTCAGGATATGAGGCCAGTGCAGCACATATTGGAGCTCACGACCGGCTAGACAATGCCGCAGCCATATGCCCCAGGTGATGTAATAATAAGCTGCCCGCGTCAGTACCAGCGCCGAACTAATGCGACCGTCCCTCGTGGGGCCGGGCAAGGACACTCACCTCCTACGCCGGTCATCAGATGCCACCAGCCGTGGCCCTCGAGCAAGATAGCCCAGGGGAGCCCAACTGCCCGTCTGAGGCGGCGGATCTCACCACAGAACACATTGTCCAGGTTCCAGATCAGGAAACCGCCTACAAACACGAGTAGACCTGCGCTTGTCAGTCTATTCATGTTCACTTGTTGAACCACCTGCGGGGACTTTGTCACCTGTGGCCACCATTGTCCACATGGTCTGCAGTATATGCCGTGCGCGATCACTGTTGCGAGTCGCCAGTGCAGGTCGCAGCTGAGTTTCCATTACCCATATGCTTCGGAAGACCACAGTCGCGGTCAGCGCAGCATACGCGACCTGGTGAAATAACGGGTCTTTGGTTGTGTGATAGTGCAACTAGATGCTGTCAGCCACAATGCGGTGATTATCTGACTGGATGGGCAGCTTACTGTAATGGTGCCCGATAAGCACAGTAGTGCGAGTCCCAACATGGTCGAGAAGTAAGTCGACTGTAAGTAGGCGAAACTTGCGTGCATCATGAGGCACGTGGTGTATATCATAGACAACTCGTCCACGAGCTGCATGGGATCTGATGCAGTCAGCAAAGTCATGCTCACGAACAAGAGGTGCGTTTGGCAGTGGTACACTTCAGGGTGGCATGAAAAGATATAGATCCCAGGCCGACCAGAATGTAGCCAACGTAAGCCAGCAAGAAGACACCATCATGGGACTCTTTCAAGCAATTACGAATGCCCTTGAACCCCAACCACATGAACAATGCATTCGTCGATGCCTGTACACATGTTAGCCAAAGAATTCGTGTTTTAACGTCGAACGCCGTGCATCCGGCCTATCCGCGTGGGAGCGATGCTTTACATTGACGACCTCGGCGCAATAGAATGACAGCGCATAATCCTGATTGTAACAATGAGTATGGATAGAGAATATTGAGAAGAGAGATATTAAGCTACCTCCTCACAGAAATTGAGCGTCGATGTTTGTCCACCCCAGAAGCCAGTACGATAATCTGGGTATGGTAGATACAAGAGGCCAAGGAAGCCTAGCGAAGACATAGTTAAGTAGTACGACTTGGTACGAATATAATAAACAAGTGGTCTACGGAGTATAGTGTATAGATTTTTATAAGGGATAGTAATAGAAGAAGCACGAGTACGGAGGACACTTATAAAAGTCTTTAGTCGCTAAAATATTAGTAATTTTAATTATTATTAAGAAATACTTAGATTTTAGATTATAATTAATTATATATAAGAGGATATTTTAATTATAGCTTTTATTATACTTATAATTCTTATAATAGCTTTAATTCTTATATTAATAATTAAAAAAATAAAAGAAAATAAATATAAATAATATTTTTATTATATTTATTATAAAGATTTAAAATTATAATATAATTTATTTAATATATTAATTTTATTAATAACCTTATTTATTAAATATATTTTTTTATATATATTAAAAATAATATTTTTATTAATAAACTTATTTAAGTATTTCTTATTTAATTTATACCCTTAGTTTCTTTATTATATAATATAATCGCTATTATATTATAGTTTTTAATTAATAATATATTTAATATTTTATATAAAATAAATATAATATTATAGTTATTAATACCCTTAATATTACTTAAAAATATTAAGCTATAAATCTAATAATAATAATAAATTATATACTCTTATAAGTATTTATTTTTTAATTAATTAAGTTATTTTAGCTTAAAGATATTAAAAAGAATCTTAATATAAACCTTAATATAGTTTTTTTATTATAATAAAATATAAAATAAAATATTAATTTTTATAATATTAATTTTATAATAAAGCTTGTTTTATTAATATATTAATTATAGTTTTTTTTATATATAATATTTTATTAAGATCTAAGTATTTTAATATAATTTTAAATAAATTTAGTTTTTATTTTATATTTTTTATATAAATATATGAATTATAATATATATAATTCTTATTTAAATTAATATTATTATTATTCTTTATTTTTTATTATTTTTATAATTAAATATTTTAATTAAATCCCCCCTTTCTTTATATAAATATTTCTTTTATTTACCGGGTCTGGGGCGGATATATATAAAGAAAGGGGAGATTTAATTAAAATTATTAGCGTAAAAGAATTAAGGAATAAAGAACGAGGGCGGTATAAATCTAAGTAAGTATTATATAAATGAGAGTATAAAAAGAAAAGAAAGAAGAATAAAAAAAATAACGCGAGATAGTAAATAAAGTTTATATATAATAAAGGCTAATTTAATATAAGTCCGGGCTAGTTCTACCCTAGACTTATTATAATAATAAGAATTTAATAAAATAATATACTTAAGAAAAAAATAATTAATATATAGCTAAAATAAGACTTAATATAAAACTAATATTATAAAAGCTAGTATTTTATTTTATGTTTTTTATAATAAATAAAACAAACTATACTAAGGTTTTTATTAAAAGATATTTTTATACTTATTTAATTTAAATATTTTAATTAATTAATAAAAAATATTTATTAAAAATATATAATTTATTATTATTATTATTATTATATTTTAATTATATTTTATTTAATTAATATAAATTTAATTTAATTTAAATTAATATTAAATAATAATATAAATATTAATATATTTATTATTTAAATATATTTATTAAAAAAGTTTTTAAAAAAAAGATTTATTTATAATTATATATTATATATATTTAAGTTAAGTTTTATAATATATTTATTTTAATAATAATATATATTTAATTAAAACTTTTTATATAATTTAAAATTAATTATAATTTTATAAAATTATATTTAAAATTAATAAAATTATTAAAATTATATTTATAATATTAATTTTTTTTAATATAATATTAATTTAAATTTAAAATAATTATATTATTTTTAAAAAATTAATAATTATTAATAAAAATTAATATTAATTTTAAATAAAATATATATTTTTAAATTATAATATAAATAAGTTTAATAATTTAATTAATATTAAAATTATAATATAATTAAAAACATTATTTAAAAAATAATATTAAAAAGAATTAATAATTTTATATTATATTTATATAATTAAAAATTATTTATTATTTTATAGAATTATTTTTAAAATTAATAAAAATCTTAAAATTAAGTCTATAATATTAAACTTTTTTTTAAATATAATATTAATTTAAAATTAAAATAATTATATTATTTTTAAAAAACTAATAATTATTAATAATAAGTATATTAATTTTATATAAAATATATATTAAAGTTAGTCTTAAATTAATAAATTATACAATATTAATAATAAATAAGGTATTAATAAGCTATATATATAAGCTAGATAAAAGAATAATAAAGAACTAGGCTAAATATATATAAAGAAATAATTATTAATATATTAAAAATAATAATTAAAATAGAAATTAAAAATAACTATAGATATATTAGAATTAAAAGATATTATTATAAAAGTATTTTTAATATGTATAGTATATTAAATATAAATAAAGAACTTATTTACTTAAAAAATAAAAAAAAAGAATATAATAATTATATTTAAATAATAAATATATTATATACTAAAAACCTTAATAAGATTTTATTTATAATATTTAAGGTAATAATTAAATATAATATAAATAAAATCTAAAATAAAAATATATATAAAAATAATTAATTAAAATAATTAATTTAATAATATTAAAAAAAATTTAATAATAATAATATAAATCTAAGTAAGATTTATATAAAGAAAAATATAAAAAAAAGAATTATAATAAATAAAGTTTATATATATTAAAATTTAATTTAATATAAATCTAAATTAATTTTTCTTTATATTTATTATAATAATAATATTATAATAAAATAAGCCTTAATATTAGATTAATATTATAAAAATTAATATTTTATTTTATATTTTTTTATTATAGAAATAAATATAATATTATAGCCGTTAAGACTCTTAAGTTATTTAAAAAATATTAATAAATTACTTAAAAAGTATTAAGTTAATAAAATATAATATTAAGCTATAAATACCCCTACGCGTTATAAAATAAGTAATATATAAGTAATTTAATAAGATTAACTTAGTTTCTAAATAAGCTAATTCTTTTAAGAGAATTAATTAAAATAAATTTCTTTTTTTTTAAGAAAGAAAAATAAATTTAAGTTTTATAAATATATTATTATTATTATTATTATTTTAGTTTATTTATTTTTATTATAAATTTTTAAATTTATTTTTAAAATACTTAAAAAATAATTAAAAACTATAATAAATAAAAAAATAAGCTTATTTATAAATTAAATAATAAATTTTAATATTTTTATAAATTTTTATATTATATTTAGCTTAGATTTTTATATATTTTTTTAATTTTAATAACTTTATTATATTTTTTTTTATTTTTTATTATATTTTTTTTTTATATATAAAATTAAGTTTTTAAATAAATTTTAATTATTTTAAATTAATTATTTTAAGTATTTAATTTATTATTTATTTTAAATTAAATTAAATATATATTTATTATTATATATTATATATAATTTATATTTAAGTTATATTTAATTTAAATATATTTTTATTATATAATAAAAAATATTTTCTTTTATAATTATAAAAAAATTTTAATATATTTAAATTTTTTTTTAAAATATAAAATAAATTTTTAAATTTAAATAATTAATTTTAATTTATATAAAATAAAATATAATATATTTTAATAATTTTTTATTTTAAAAAATATTTTTTTTTATGAATAAATAATAATTAATAAAAAGAATTTTTAAATTTAATTTTTTTTTAATTTTTTTTTTAAGTTTTTTAATTTATTCTTAAGAATATATTTTTTATATATTTTTATATTCTTAGAGTTATTTTATAATATTAATTAAGGATTAATTTGATTTTTTATTAATTATTAATTATTAAGTCTTTTTTATAATATATTTAATTTAAACTTAAGTATCTTTAGTTTTTAAAATTAATTTAGCTTATATTTTTTTATAAACTTAAATTAATTTTTTATTTAAATATAAATTAATTAATCTTAAGGTATTATTTAATTATTTTTTTATATATTTTAAGGACTTTTTATAAACACTTAGCTTATATTTAATCTAAATTTATTTTAATTCTTTTTATATTTTTTTCGTATTTATTAATATATATTAAATATAATAATTATAAATAATTATTAATTAAATAATATTTATATAAATCTCCTTCATTTATAAAACTAATATTCTTTAAGTATTATTTATTATTATTAATAAAAAATATTATTATTAATTTATTTTTTACTTAATAAGTATAGTTTTTATAAAAAATATTATTTTAATTAAAAACTAAAAAATTATATTTTATTTTTAAGTAATATTATTATATTTTTAATAAAAATCTTTATTATAATTTATAAGTATTTTTCTTTTATAAAATAAATAAAATTATTTTTTTTATAAATTAAATATCGCTTTAAATATTTTTTATTTAATATTTATAAATTCTTTATATAATCTAAAATTAAGGTTAAGTATTTCTCGCTAGCTAGCTAGGCTATCTAGGCTAAATAATCCTAAGGAAAAATTCTAATAAAAACCTTAATATAGTCTTTTTTTATTTATAATAAAAAAATATAAAATAAAATACTAATTTTTATAATATTAATCTTATACTAAGGCTTATTCTACCCGCGTATAATTTTTTTTTTAAATATATTATTTTATTAAAGTTCTATTATTATAATAAATCTAAGGAGGAATTAGCTTAAACTCGCGTTAAGTTAGTTTTTATTATATATAAACTTTATTTATTATTTACTTTTATTTTTTTATTTTTTTAATTCTTACTTAGATTTATATTAATATTATTTTTTACCCTTTAGTTTTATTAAATTAATAATTTTAATTAAACTCTTTTTTTTTATATATATCCGCCCTAGACTTAGTTTATATTATATTTAATTATTATTTTAAATATTATAAACAAAATCCCGCTAAGGTTTTTAAAGTATAATTACTTAATATTTAATATACTTATTATTTAAATATAATTATTATATTCTTTTTTTTTATTTTTTAAATAAATAAATTCTTTATTTATACCTAATATATTATATATATCTAGGCTAATCTTATAATAATTTTATATTAATATTAACGTGTTTTTAATTAGTTTTAGTTTATACTTTAAATATTATTTTTAATATATTAGTAATTATTTCATTATATATATTTAGCTTAGTTTTTTATTATTTCTTTATTTAATTTATATATATAGCTTATTAATACCTTAGTTATTATTAATATTTATTTTACTTATTATATAATCTATTAGTTCGAATCTAACCTTAATATAATTAATATTAATCGCTATAGTCTTAAAGCTAATATAAGTCCTAAGTCTAGCCTAGAACCTAGCTATATCTTAATATTTTTTAGCCCGCTAATATCCCTAATATTATTAAATATTACCTTAAGGTCCGCGCTATCGCCTGTAGCTCTAATAATAATATAAATTTAGCTTAAAAGTACTTTATTTTTATAATAATTAATTATTTTAAGCCCGAGACCTTTATTAAATAATATAAAACTAAGACTAGCTTTATTCTACCTTAGATTAAGGAGGAAGAAAAAAAGGTAAAAGAAATTTATTTTATATCTAAGCCTAAGGGTAAGGGTAAGGTTATTAAAAAAAGCCTAGTTAAGTTTTAAGGCGGGTATACCCTAGATATACCTTATAATTATAGACTTAGATATTTTCTTAATTATAGCTATAGATATAAATATAGTTATATTATTATTTCTTAAGTTAGTTATTTTTATATAGATCTAGCTTAAATCTTAGGGTAATTTAGTATAATTTTTAGTTTTATTTATAAACTAACCTAATTTTATTATAATAAAATAAATTAAGAATTAAATAATATTTTTAGTATTTATATATATCTTTATATTATATATAGCCTAGATCCTTTTATATATTCTTTAGGTTTTTATAGCTTTAATATATTAATCTTTTTCTTATTTTTAGTTATTTTTTTTTAATTATATATAAGGTCGAGTCTTTAAGCGAGTTTAAATTAAAACCTTTATTTATTCTAAAATAGCCTTATTATAACCTCATAATAAACTTTATTATAAGCCTCTTAGAGTAAGGCTTAAATAAGTCTTAGTACCTTTAAGTAATAATTAATAAATTAATAAAAATAATAACGCTAGAAGCGATAGATAATATAATAGCCGAAGCTTATATATAACGCTTCTTTATATATTATTACCGATATTATAAAATATTAATATCGATTATTAATAATAAAGGTATAAACTAAATAAGAAAGTTCTAAAAAAGCCTTTATAAATTTATAAAGATAATATAACGGTTAAGTATCGCGTATTACCCTAGGATTTTTAAAAAAAATAATTAAGAAATCTAAGTATATTTCCGTTATTATATTAATTAAGCTTGATTAAATTAAGTAAATTAATTACTTGTTACGATATTAGCGCTTAATAATAAGAAAAATATAGCTATAATAATTAGCTTATTTTTCTATAAGTATAGCTAGGAACTATCGGCGGTATAAATCCTAAATAATAAAATAAATAAGTTATAAAACTCCTTAGAACGCGCTACGAGAGACTTTATCTTATAGCTTTATAAAATAATTAATTTTATCTAAATAATTATAGTTTTTATTTAATAGTAAATAAAAGATATTATTAATATATACTAAAGACTTATTAAGGTCGGCGATAAAGTAAAATTATAGAAAACGAATTATTATATTATAAGGCTAAGTAAGAAATTAAACGCTTTAATATTATAAGTATAAAGTAACGAAAATAATTAATTTATTAATAATTAAACTTAATTTATTTTTTTATAATTTATTTATATTTTTATATTAATTAATTATAAAGGGCGGGCTTAAGATTAAATAGCTAGGTAATAGACCGACGATATATTCTAAGGACTCTTTATAAATATTTAGCTTATATTTAATTAAAATTTATTTTAGTTTTTCTCGTATTTTTCCTAGTATTTATTAATATATAATTAATATAATAATTATAAATAATTATTATAAATAACCTTTATATAAATCTTTTTTACTTATAAAACTAATATTACTTAAGTATTATTTAATAATAATAATAATAAATTATATACCTTTAGTAAGCTATATATATTATTAAGGTCCTAAGTAATTACTAAAACGTCTAAAGCTTTATAAAATAACCTAGATTATTAAGATAATAAATAAGATAGTATTTATTGTTTACTTTATATAACTTTATAATTAAGTATTATATAAAAAGGTTAGATATAGTATTAAGGTAGCCCGAGTATAATAAAGAATCGCCTAAGAATAAGATACTTATTTTTTATTAAAAAAACGCTTAATTTGATATATTAAAGTAATACTTAAATAAGTTTAATAAGCTTAAATATAAGGTAGTTAGATAAATATTTATACTCTAGATCTAAATAAAAGATTAAAAGAATTAATTTCTAAAGCTTAATAAAAATAAAATTATAATAAATATAATAAATATAATAAATATAATAAGTATAATAAATATAATAAATATAATAAATATAATAAATAAAAGGAAAATACCTAACGCTTTATTATATAAATAAGATTACTTTAGATCAATAAAAAGATTTAAATATTAAATTATCTTAGCTTTATAAATAAGCTAATCTAGTTATATTATAACGATTTATTGATAAATTATTTTAGGTTTTAATAAATATAAAGCCTATTTAAATATAAATTCTTTTAGAATAAAATATATAAATAAGTAAAAGAATATATATAAACTTATCTTATTTATTAAAAAGTTACCCTTAAGAGGTATAAGCTTTATAAGAAGTTATAATTATTATTATACTTATTATAATTATTTTAAGAAACTATAATAAACTTTATTATTAGTTTATTATTAGCGCGGGACTAATATAATAAAGAAATAAATATATTTCTAATTATAATTAATTATCTTACGAAAATATTATATGTTTTCCTTATTATTATAATAATTATTATACTTAAACTAGCCGAATTAATTTATAATAAAATTAAACTATATTATAATAAATATTAAACTATAGGTTTATATTTATAAGTATATTTTAATTATCGTTATATTATACCTATAAAGTATATAAATAATTATTAATAGTATTTTATTTATAAACTAATAATTAAATAAAATAAATAAACTAAGTATTAAAATATTATTTACGATATTTTATAATAAATAATTAATACTCTTAGCTATTATTATTAAAATAAGCGGAATTTATAATAAATAATATATTAAATATAAATATAAAGCTATCGCTATATAGAAGACTTATAAGGTATAACCCCTAATTCTATATATATATTAGGGATAATATATTTAAAAAAAAGGTTCTAAATATAAACGGGTATGATTAAAAGAAAACTTATAAAAAGCTAATATTAGATAAAAAAAATTATAATTATAATAAAGTAGTTTAATTAGATTAGAAATAAAATTACTCTAACTTAATAATAAGTCTTAGAAAAAATACTTTATTTCGTAAGCTTATTCTAAGTCTTAGAATATATTAATACTTAAGTATATTACTTTATACTCCTAAAAAATATAACTAAATAAATAATATATGCTATATTAATTAATTAGAATTATAGGCCGCTAGATATAAATATATATAAAAAAAAGTAACTTTCTTTGTATTTAATTTAAAAATAAAATTAAGTCTTTAAGAGATTAAATTTATTTATAATTATAAAGAAATAAGCGGCTAATTATTATACCTAATTAAATAAAAAAACTAGCTTATAGAATATAATTAATAAATAATTTTAAAAAATATATAAGCCTTTAGATATATAAAAGAATATTATATAAAGCGAGGGGAAGATATAGGTAAGTTAGCTTTATAAATTCTAAAAAAAGAATAAGGTTATTTATATAAAATACCTTAATATAATTATAATTTATAAATAAATAATAAAATAATTTATATATATTATTTATTTGTATATTATAATTATATTAAGGTATAAATAATATTATAAAGCTAGATTTATTTTAAAATATTTATCTATAATATAAAATTTATAAGTATTATAATATAAATATTACTCGCGGGGAAAGTTATTATAATAATAAGCTAAAAAAATATATATATTATTAAAAGGCTTATATATTAATAGAATAAGGGTTATTATAAATAAATAATATATATATTCATAAATATATAAAAAACTAAAAAATATTAATTTAATCTCGCTAACTTAAATATATAATAATAACAATAATATAAGTATATTTTTATTAGTTTTTAAATTAAATAACCTCGGCGGCAATTATTTATAGCTTATGTATAAAATTAATAAAAATATACCATAATATATTAATCTTATAAAGAATATTATTATAGTTTTCTTAGTCTTTTTTTATTATATAAATAAGCTATATTTATTAATAAAATTAAATATAAATTAAGGAAATAAACTTATTTAATTATATAGTTTTTTTTATAACTAATATAATATATATTTAATAAAATATAAATAATACTTAAAAGGATAATATCGAAAGATTAATTAAGGTCGTCCGCGATATATTTTAAGTTAAACTATATCATATAATTATAAAGTATATACTATAGAATTAAAAGATTTAAGTAATCGCTATTATTTTTATTAAGTTTATTTCTTATATTTTTTATAGATTATAAATAAATAAATAAATATATTATTAATAAAGTATAGCGGTAGGCCTTATAGTATATAAATACTTATATTATATAATAAAGATACTAAAAATATAATTAATATATAAGGAGTTTAAATAAGTCTAAGGAATATTAAAAAATTATTATTATTAAAAGAATAAGGTATAAATAGCTTAATAAAGTTATATACTTAAGTTATAAAATAAACGCCGCTAAAATAAGGATTATTAATTAAAAGCCTAACCTAAGTATATAAAAAAAAAATATCCAAGTATAATATAATAAGACTATTACTATTAAAATACCTAAGGTAAGGAATATTAACTCTTATAATTAAAAGCTAACTTAATATAATATAAAGAATAATAAAAATATATTATTTATATTTATTTTAATATCCTTAATAAAGGGAAGTATAGGAATTATAGTTATAGCTAGAGTTATAGTTATTTTAAGGATAAAAGATTATTAAGTTAGTTTAATTAATTAAGTAATTTAGTGATATTATTATAGTGACTTTAAGGTACGTATTTAATTAATAGCTTCTTATTAAATTTCTATATCTATAATATAGCGATATACTTATATAATATGGTTATTAAGGTCGGCGTTAGTTATAAGAATATTAAGTAAGCCCTTTTTATACTTTTATAAGTTATATTACTCTACTATATCGCGGCGAGGAAGTAGATTAATTAGTTTATTAAGGATTATTTTATATAAGGCTAAAAAAAGCATAAAATAAGCTAAGTAAAAGTTATTATTATTATAAAAAGGTTATATTAATATTATAAAGTTATTATAAAGAGCTAGAACTATAGGTATAAGTAAGATAATAAATAATTAATTTTTATCTCTTAATTAAGGCTATTATAAAAGCTATATTAGAGTTATAAAAGAGTATTATAATAATTATAAGTATAATATAAAATAATAAAAATAAAAATTTAAGAAATATTATAATAATTATAATAATATTATTATTAATAATTATAAATATAATATAATTATTAAAAAACTAATATATAATTTTTAATTAAATTAAATTATTATTTATTTAAAAATAATACTTAATTTAAGGATATATTATTAATAAAGAAATAAAATAACTTTAATATATAAAGTCTTAGCTTTAGCTTTAATTTAACCTAATATTATATACTTAATTAATTTAATTTAAATAGATTAATTAAAAGTTATAAGGGGTATTTTATATTTTCTTAAGAATCTTAGGTATTATATTAAAAAAAAAGAATTAATATAAATACTAAAATAATAATAAAAATTATAAAAAAATTAAAATAATAATATAAAAGAATTATTTATAATATAAAAAAAAATTAAAAAAAATTAAGATTTTTTAAGATTTTTTTAAAAATATAAAAATTAAAAAGAATTATAAATAAATTATAATTAAATTAATAATAATTTATATTTAAAACTTATTTTATTAAAAAAAATTTAAAATTTAAAAAATAAAATAATTAAATATTTTATAATTAATTAATTATATTAAATTAATTTTATTATATTTATAATTTATTATATATTATTATATATATTAAGGATGATATTATAAAAATAATAATAATAATAATACTATAGCTATTAAGACTCTTAAGTTACTTAAGGAGTATTAATTTAATAAATATAATATTAAGTTATAGAAACCTTGGCGTATTATTTTATTATAATAAGTAATATATAAGCGATTTAATAAAGTTATTCTAGCTTCTAAGTAAGCTAATCTTTTTAAAGGAAATAATTAAAATAGATTTTTTTTATAAGAGAAAAAAGTAAGTTTAAGTCTTATAAATATATTACCCTTTCCTTTCTGTTACGACCTAGTCCCTCGTAACCCCCTATAAGTAGCTATTACGCCTGTATTGATCGCTCGTTATTCGATCAATGCCTGATCTTTTGCCTATAGCGCAACGGTTAGGCGTAACCGTTACACTTTCTCTTTTTATTTAATTATTTATTATATAACTATACTACGACTATATATCTAGGCTAGATATAAGCTAGATATAGACTATATATAATATACGGCTACGAGCGTATACCTAGCTTAGTCTAAAGTAAATAACGAACTAGATACTTAGAATAATTAACCTAGAATAGCCCTTATTTAGTTTCTCTCTAGATATAGTTTTATCTATATATATTATAAGCTATAATAAGCCTATATATAAGCTTTATTATCCTTAGTTAAAGAAAACCTCCTTAATATTACTTTATAAGCTATATCTTATCTTAAATAGCCTATAAATAAAGCCTTATAGATTTTCTATATTCATTATTTATATAGCTTATTTATATTATTATCGCTATTATTTATAGCGCTTCTTAAAACCTATATTTTATCTCTAAATAATAACTTCTATTTATTATTAATTTAGTACTTTATTATTTATATTTTTAGCATTAAGTAAGCGAGGAAGTATTATATAATTACTTAATATATTATTTAATAAACTTCGTTATATTATATAATCTTATTTTATAGGGTTATTTCTAAAGTATTAATAAAGAAAATATCTAGCCCCCGCGGGAGCGGCGAGGATTCTATATCT
Source organism: Emericellopsis atlantica (assembly GCF_019669845.1). Lineage (NCBI taxonomy): Eukaryota > Fungi > Ascomycota > Sordariomycetes > Hypocreales > Bionectriaceae > Emericellopsis > Emericellopsis atlantica. Next base: position 339,474 of record NW_025764718.1, read on the forward strand.
TTATTATTCTTTAAGACTTATAAAAATAAGCTTTCTAACTTTATTATAAAAAATATCTCTTAAAAGCGGCCTAAAGTCCGAGAGTTATTTTCTTTTATTAAGATATCTTATTTATACTTATTAAGTATATTTAATATAATAACTTCGTGGCCTAATTTATATTATAACTCGAAATTATATTCTTAAAGCGTTATAGCTTAATAAACTTATTTCTTATTTAATTATTATTTAATAAAGAAATATATTAAGTTCTTATAATTAATAAGAATTATAAAAGACTTATAATTCCTTAGGTTTACTCTTTAAGCTCTTAAGCTATATATAATTATTAAGAATTCTTTATTATAAATCTTATAATTATATTCCGCGGGAGAGAGCTTTTTTAAGGTATACGCGATAATATAGTAGTTCCTTTATATATTAAGTTAGGTTAGAGTAGCCCCCGTAGCCTAACCTAAAGAATCTATCTCTAACTATATCTATCTCTCTCTTTACGTTAGAATATTATAATACTAGCGCTTTATAAAGCTTATATTTTAGCTCTATAAATATTTTTTTTATTAATTAAATATAAAAAAAATTCTTTTTATAAAAATTATTAATAAAAATATTATTTTAAAAAAAAAATTATATAAAATTATAATAATAATTTATAAAATTAAAAAAACTTTAGATTTTTTTTAATAAAAATATATCTTATTTATATATAATTAATAATTTTTTTAAATTATGATTTTTTTTTTTAATTTTAATTATATAATTAAAATAATTTATTTATTTTATTATAAATATATATTTTTTAAAATCTAATAATAAATTAATAACTTTAAGTATTTTAAGTATTTATTATATTTTTATAAAATAATTATTCTTTAACTTACTTAAGTAAATTAAAATATTATTAATATAAGCTATCGCGAAATTTTTTAAGAATTCGCGGAGAATATTATTAATCCGCCGCTAAAATATAATAAAGTTATTACTTAAACTAAAGGGATATATAATTTATTTAAATAGCCTATATTTTATAACTTAATATTATTTTAATTTTATAAAATATAGCGATTATATTAAGCTTTATAAATTACTTCGTTATAACTAGATTATAAAATATCTCCGAGATTAATAAGAATAAATATTAGTTTTTTTTATAATAATATTTAAAGCTTTATAATTATAATAAAACTAAAGCCTATTATTTATTTTCTTTATAAATAATATTAAGCTAAGGCGGGGGAGCTATTAGCTTATATAAAGCCTTTATTAAGTAAGTCCTTTAATACTTTTTTTTAATACTAAGATATAACGGCCACGCCTAGCCGTTGCGCCAAGGGCAAAAGATCAAGTATTAATCGAACGACGAGCGATTAATATAGGCGTGGTAACTACTTATAAGGGGTTACGAGGGACTAGATCGTAATATAATATCCCCTCTTCTAAGAGATCGTCCCGATCTCCTAGGCTCTCTACGCGCTAGCTCCGCTAGCGCGATCCTAGTAGTTACTAACCCCTTAAGTATTTATTTTTTTTATAAGAGCTCTTTATTACTATCTATAGAGTTAGTATTAGATAATTCTTTATTTATATTATCTAGGTACTTCCCTAGCCCTATAGTAGCTTTATATATTATAGCTAGAACGCGAGACTCGCGTAATACCTTAAAGAACTATCTTAAGTTTTCCTTACTATCTTAATAAGTTAGGTAGCTATTATCGTAGTATCCTAATTAATATAACGCTTCGTAAGGTATTAATTACTTTCTCGCTTCTTTTTTAGCTTTCTTTATTTCTTTAAGGAATTTCTATTATTCCTTCTCCTTAGAGGATATTATATTTTATAAAAGACTAATATTATATCCGGATCTAGTTATATTTAGCTATTTATACTTACTTTCTAAGATTAGTTTTTAGCCTTAGTTTTATTCTTTTCTTAGAGACTTATAGTCTCGCGCGATATAGCCTTTCTTTTTATAGTTATAATATTTAATATTCTTTTTATTTATTACGGCGAGCTTTCGTTATATAGCGTCTAAGTTTATAAGTCTTATATAAGTTCCGCTAAGAGCGGTGCTCTAGTAAAATCGAGGCCGACCTATATTAGGATAAATCTAATTCTTATTATTATAATCGCGGCTTAAAGTACTAAAGAAGTATTATTTTTTTTTTTTATATTATTATTCGAATTATTAATTATTAATCTTAATAACTATCGCGATATAGCTTATAAGGGTAGCGGGTCGGTCTTCCTTATATAGTTTATCTTTAATTTCGTCCTTAAGACCTTAGTAAAAAAAAGCTATCTTATCTCCTTTACTTTTAATAATCTTAGATACGATCTAAGTAAATAAAGTATTATAGTCCGAGGCTAACTTTTTTTACTTTAATATTTTTAGTTAGTTCTTAGCTAGGCGTTTTTCGTCGATAGTCCTAAAGGTCGCTTTTAATATTTCTTCGAAGCTATTATAGTACGCGAAGATATTTTTTATTTCTTATCTTTAGTATTAATAAGTATTAATTATAAAGTCCTTAAGAGTAAGTTCGAACTATATAAGAGCGGCTCTTAATAAGTATTTTATTATATAATATATTTTATTTTCTTCCGTACGAAGGATAGATAAGAAGTATTATTAATAAGCTCTAACTTAAGTTAGGAATCCTTAAAGGTTTTTAGTTATACTATCGAATAATCTTAGTTAGTATAGCTTTATAATCTCTCTTAGATCCTTATTAATAGCCTATCGAATAATATTATTACTTATATTATTTATTTTATTCCTTAGTTAGGCGGCTTATTAATATTATAAGGTTATCCCTTCGTTAAAAAAATAATAGGCTTTATTATATTATTATTTATCGCGGGTTTATATATTAATAATTTATTATAGCTACTTTTATAATTCTTAGATTTATCCCTTAAGGATCTTTATATCCTTATCGTCGGACTTATCTAAGTCTAAGTCTATAGACTAAGCTATTTAAGAGGGCTTGGTATACTTAGCTATAGCCTTACCCTTATTAATAGACTTAAGGGTTATTTTAGAGGATTCGTTAGCTATAGTATCGTATTACTTAAGTACTTAATATAGTAATATACTAAATAAGAGCTATTAATATATAATATTCGGGTTAGACTAGCTATAGGGTAGGTAGATCTAAGGTTAGTTTATAAACTAAGTATACTAAGATATCGTTAACTTAAGCGGTCGGGTTATAGTCTATATACGAGATAGTAGATCTTATGTAAATAATTATATTAATAACTAAGGAGCTAGGTAGGGACTAACTATAGTAAAGCTAGGCTTCTTATATACTAAGGTAATTATTATCCCTAATAATAATCTATTTTATTTATTCGTAATAATTCGTAATAATCGTAATAATCGTAGGTGCGATTATTCGTATAAGTAATAATCGTGCTATGAATAGATAGAAAATAGTAGGGTATACCTAGGAGCACGTGAAGGCCGTATATTAGGTCGTAACATGATCGAATGACGAGCGATCAATACAGGCGTAATAGCTGCTTATAGGGGGTTACGAGGGACTAGGTCGTAACACTAGCACTACGGAGGACGAGTTCAAAAGTTATGCGTTGACGCTAAAGGCGCTAAGTCTGCATGTCGTTTAAATCCAGCTAGCTTTAGTGCAAATCCTACGGCTTATCCTGGCGCCCCTCGACATACTCATTTCTACCCTCTAATTTAATAATCTTCCTAACGTGTCTTAGAACACGCTCAATCTAGCGTTAAATCTCGGCCTAAGGCAGGTCGTTCCATGCCTTCTGCTATCTCGCGATAGCATCAGACCGTGTTTTAGGGGCCCCCTTCTTAGTAATATATCTCTTAATCCATAGCCAGGCCGGTTCGATCATATTAAGGTCCGGCGAGTTACCACACCACTCGAGGCGGCGCATACCTTCGAGATCGTATAATTATTATTATATATAGTGGGCGTGCGCCGGAGCCTTATCTTCTTAAACCACTATATCCGGCCTCTCGAGGGCATATTCCTTCGCGAACGGCAATAGCCTTAGCCCAAGAATATACTTACGATAGCGATACTAATCAATACTACCTTTCCCGCCTCTCGTAAGCTTCCCGGTCGCCTTCGTAAACCGCTAGGTAGGCTTCTTACTAGGTATCTTCTACCGTAGATTAAGGCGGCTTATCTTTATCGAGAGCTCCTAGGCTTCCTTCGCGGCAGGCTCAAGGGCCTTATTTATAGCCTTAAGTTCTTCCTTAGCAAGGCGTTTCTTAGCAATAATCTCCGGGCACTAACAATAGCAAGGGCCTTTCTTATCGTATAAAAAGCTACCCTAGAATATAAACTCTAAAGAGCCCTTCTAGCGCTCACGGATATAGCTCTTATTCACCTTCTCTTCAAGCGTTCGCTAGAGCCTATAGGCACCACGGCGATATAATAATACCACAGAGGTCTCGTTAGACTATATTATAGACTTCTAGTCCTCGAGGGTCTAATCTTACCGTGCCAGGCACTAATTAAGGCGTTCTTTCTTTATCCGAGTAATCAAACTAGGCTTCCTCGTCGGCTTCGTCTTATAGAAGCTAGCGGCGTAGAGCATACGCTAAACCGTGGTCGCTAAGATCTCGATGCCTAAGAGGCTAAGGTCGCCGGCGATATTAGTAGAACTCTTCTCTCTTCCGTATCGATCGCGGCGTATAATATTCAAGATTAGCTCTTTATTCGAGGATTATTTCGACGGCCGGCCAGATCGAGGTTAGTCGCTAATATCGGTATCTTAAAGCTTCAAAGGGCGTTCGGCTAGGTCGAATCTAGCCTCGCACGCTCTACCGTAGATACGGTTAATCGTGCTTAGAGTTAGGCCTATAATAGAGGCAACCTCTTTAGTAGTCATACCGCTAGCCTTCATACCTATAACTATCCCCCTCGTTACAATATTAATATACGGTATAATCGCGGTCGGCTTCGTCAAAAAGTTTAATATTCTAAAGTATATATCGATTCATTAGTCAAAGAAGGGTTATAAGAGGGGAATTTTTACACTAAATTTAGTGATAAACTTCCCGGGGGGCTACTTCGGGCTAGACGCTAACTATGGCTAGTTTCTTGGCAACGCATAACTTTTGAACTCGTCCTCCGTACCACACTCGCTATTATAAATCAAACCTTCTATAACCTTCCACTAGGTTCGGTTTGACCCACTCTTTTACAGGGCATCTATCATAGCGCTCTCACGCCTATAAATATAGGCCTTCATTCACTACTAGATAGTTCCTAATTAAGTCATTCATTCACTAAGTTCTTTACGTATTACTTTGCCTGCCCTAAAGGGTTCCCGGATTATCGCGATTCACTTCCTCTGTGCCTAGAAGAGTACTATTCTTAATAAAGCTAAAGAACGATTAATTAATTAATATATAACGCGTCATACTAAATAGGATATTATAATAATAATTATTATCTTTATAAAAATAAAATAAAAAACTTAAAATAGTTATTAAAAGCGCTTAAGAATAAAAAAAACCCTCGTTATTATATACAAAATCGCTATAACTCCCGAGAACGATAATAACTTATTAAATAAATTAATTAGTACTATAAATAATAAAGAAACATTATTATAAAAAAAAGATATTTAAGACTAACTTATTATATAAATAAATAACTTAAATAAAATAAATAAAAATAATAATAGATTAATATAATCTTTTATTATAAAAAAAAACCTTTAGATAGTTATTCCCGCTTAGACTTTATATAGAAAGATTAACTAAATAATAGACCGAAGGATAGTACTAAGAGATAACCCACGCGTATACCCTAATATAAATAAATACTACGATCTCTTATAGATCTTATATATATATATTATTTCTATAAAACCTATATAGCTAATAAAATAAAGTACTAAGTTTATTTAATTAAAAGACTATCTACTTATATTATCGATAATTTGTATAAAAAAGAAAAAATAAAGTTTTATAAATATATATATATAAAACTAGAAAATATAATATAAGTATTAATTAATAGATTACCCTAAATATATTAAAGAAAAAGTATTTAATTAATATAAGACTAAAGAATAAAAAAAAATAGAAAAACTCCGACGATATAAGAATATTATAAAGATATTACTTAGTATTAAAATAACTAAGAGCGAAGAATATATCTTAGGTTATAAATAAGGATATAAGAAATATAAGGAATACCCTAACGGTATAAGATTATTATTTAACCTTACCGAAAAAATAAATCAAAACTATATTAAGGTTTAAATTCTTTTAAAATAAAATTCATAAATAAATAAAAGAATATATATAAATTTATTTTATTTATTAAGGAGTTACCCTTAGGAGGTATGAGCTATATAAGAAATTATAATTATTATTATATTTATTATAATTATTTTAAGAGATCATTATAGACTTTATTATTAATTTATTATTAATATAAGACTAATATAATAAGGAGATAGATATAATTCTAATTATAATTAATTAGGTTATAAAAATATTATATATTATCTTTATTATTATAATAATTATTATATTCAAATTAATTAAATTAATTAATAATAAAATAAAATTATATAATAATATACCCTAAGGTATTATATTAAATTATAAGTTTATTTTTATAAATATATTTTAATTATCGCTATATTATATTTTTAAAATATATAAATAATTATGAATAATATCTAATTTCTAAATTAATTATTAAACTAAACAAAAATTAAATATAAAAGTATTATTTATAATATTTTATAATAAATAATTAATATTCTTAGCTATTATAATTAAAATAAGCGGAGTTTATAATAAATAATATACTAAATATAAGTATAAAGCTATCGCTATATAAGATACTTATAAGGTATAACCCCTAGTTTTTATATATATATTAAGGATAATATATTAAAAAAAGAGGTTTTAAATATAAACTAATATATTAAAAAAAGAGGTTTTAAATATAAACTAATATATTAAAAAACTTATAAATTTAATTAAAAGCTAATATGAAATAAAAAAAATATTATAACTATTTTTATTAAGAATTATAATTATAATAAGGTAATTTAATTAGATTAAAGAAAAGGTTTTTTTAATTTAAGGGTAAGTAAGTCTTAGAAACTAATACTATATTTCTTAGGCTTATTTTAGGTCTAAGAATATATTAATATATAAGTATATTACTTTATACTCCCAAAAAAATATAACTAAAAATATAATATATTTTATATTAATAAATTAAAATCATAAATTATTAGATATAAATATATATATATATATATAAAATAGCTTTTTTTATATTTAATTTAAAAAAAAAGTTAGATTTTTAAAAAATTAGATTTATTTATAATTATAAAAAAAATAAAGCTATTTATATAAAAATAAGGAATAAAATATTATAAAATTAAATAATTTATATATATTACTTATTTATATATTATAACTATATTAAGGTATAAATAATACTATAAAGCTAGATTTATTTTAAAATATTTATTTATAATATAAAATTAATAAATATTATAAAATCAGTATTATTTATAAAGAAAGGTATTATAATAATAAGCTAAAAAAATATAGATATTATTATTAAAGGGCTTATGTATTAATAATATAAGGTTGGTTATAAATAAATAATATATATATTAGTAAATATTAATATACTTAAAAAACTAAGAAATATTAATATAATTTTATTAACTTAAATATATAATAATAATTATAATATAAATATACTTACCTTAAAGACTAAACGCGTATAATAATAATTATATATTTTAATATAAAGTAATCTAAATTATAATAATTTTATAGCTATATTTAATAATTTATAAAAAATATTAATAAAATTATTATCGATATTATATAAAGAAGACTTATATTATAAATACCTTTAGTCTTAGTTATTCTATTCTTAAAATAATAATATATCTTATGAGGATAAAAGCTCGCTAAAATTTTATAATATAACCCTATAAAAATATAATACGTTTTATTAAAAAAAATATAAATATATCTTTATTAAAGTTATTAAATTAAATAACCTTAGCGAGAGCTATTTATAGCTTATTTTTAGGGTTAATAAAAATAAAATATAATATAATAAATTTATAAAGAATATTATTATAATTTTCTTAGTTTCTTTTATTATATAAATAAACTATAATTATTAATAAAATTTAATATAAGTTAAGGTAATAAACTTACTTATTTATAAGGTTTTTATTTTATTTTTTTAGTTAATATAATATATATTTAATAGAATATAAATAATGTATAAAAAGATAATATCGAGAGATTAATTTAAACTATTCGCGATATATTTTAAGGTATATTATATTATATAATTATAAAGTATATATTATAGGATAAAAAAATCTATATATTTAAAATTATTTTTATTAAGTTTATTTTTCGCGTTTTTTATAAAAAAATAATAATTTATTATAAAAAAATAAAAAAATATATTATTAATAGAATATAGTAATATACTTTATAATATATAAGCGCTTATATTATATAATAAAGAAATTAAAAATATAATTAATATATAAAGCGCTTATATAAGGTCTAAGAATACTAAGAAATTATTATTATTATAAAAATAAGGTATAATTAACTTAATAAAATTATATACCTAAATTATAAAATAAGTATTATTAAAATAAGGATTATTAATAAAAAGCCTAACTTAAGTATATATAATAAAAAAAAATCTAAGTATAATATAATAAAGCTATCGCTATTAAAATACTTAGGGTAAGAGATATTAATATTTATAATTAAAGGCTTACTTAGTATTATATATAATATAAATAGAGTATTATTTACCTTTATTTTTATAAAGTCCGCGGTAAGGAATATAAGAGTTATAGTTATAGCGGGAGTTATAATTATCTTAAGAATAAAAAGTTATTAATTTAAATTAATTATTTAAATAACTTAATAATATTATTGTATTAATTCTAAGGCGCGTGCTCGGGTATTAGACTCTGACTTAATATATATTTTTATAATATAGCGATATATTTATACGATATTATTATTAAGGCTAATATTAGTTATAAAAGCGCTAAATAAGCCGCGCTTATATTTTTATAAATTATATAAAGATATTATATTATAGCTTAAGGAGAGATTATTAATAGACTTTTTTTATAATATTTCAAAAATAAGAGAATAAACTAAATAAAAGCTATTAATATTATAAAAAGGTTATATTAATATCATATAAAGAGCCGGAGTAAGCGGGATAATGAATAATTAATTTTTATTAATAAAGGTCTTAATAAAAGCTATTATAAGAGCTATATTTAAGCTATAAAAGAGGACCGCGATAATTATAAATATAATATAAAATAATAAAAATAAAATTTTAAGAAATACTATAGTAACTATAATAAAGTTAGTTTTAGTTTTATAAGAATAATATAGGTATTAAATAAATAATTTATAATTTATAATCTTATTAAACTATTATTAATTTAAGGATAATATTTAACTTAAGAGTATATTATAAAGGGTAAAATAAAATAATTATAATTTATATAATTATAGCTTAATTATAGCTTAAGCTATAATTAAACCTAGTATTATATACTTAGCTAATATAATTAAAATAAATTAATTATAAACCGCGAGGAATACTTAATATTTTCTTAAAAATCTTAAGTATTATATTAAAGAAAAAGAATTATTATAAATATAAAGATAATAAAAGAATTATAAAAGAATTAAAGTAATAATATAAAGGAATTATTTATAATATAAAAAAGATTTAAAAATATTATAAACTTTAAGAATTTTTTAAGGATATAAAAATTAAAAAAGATTTAAAAAAAAATTATAGCTAAATTAATAATAATTTATATATTAAACTTATTTTATTAAATAAATTTAAAATTTTAAAAATAAAGTTATTAATTATTTTATAATTAATTAATTAAATTAAATTAATTTTATTATATTTATAATTTATTATAATATATTATTATATATATTAAGGATAATATTATAAAAAAAAGGATAATTATAATATTATAATTATTAAGATTCTTAAATTACTTAAAAAATATTAACTTATTAAATATTATTAAGAATAAGGGGCTAATCCTCTTAATTAAGTGCCTTATAAGGCCCTCTTATAGAACCTTTATAAGGATCTATTTAGGCCCTATTATAAGGGTCTATAGCGCTTATAAATATAGTACTTTTATTATTTTTTATAATATGTAAAGGCTAGTATTATTATACTTATTATTATAAATTAAACCTTTTATAACCTTCTATTAAGTTCGGTTTAATTTATTCTTTTATAGGGTATTATAGCGCCCTTACGCCTATAATATAGGCGTTCGCTTATTATTAAATAGTTCTAAATTAAGTTATTTATTTACTAAGTTCTTTACTTATTACTTTACTTACCTTAAAGGGTTCCTAGATTATTACGATTTATTTACCCTATATTTAAAAAAGTATTATTCTTTAATAAGTTATAAGCCCGGATTATTAATCTAACGAATCGATTTATAGAAAAACTTTTTCCTTAGTTACTAAAGCTTAATAAGCTTTATTTAATACCTTCGGTTACTTAATTACTAATTAACTTAATTATATAGAAGAATACTAGGTTTATTAAACTTTAATTTATTTATTTTATAAAGTTATATAATTTCTTTTTAAGGTATTACTTAGAAAGTAACCTTATTCTTTAATTTCTTATTAAGACCTTAAGATCCTTTTACCTTAGAGCAATCCTTCCTATAGTAATACCTTCTTTACTAAAGAAAATACCTACCTTTAGCCTACCTTATAGGCTATATCTTTATATATAGAAGATTAGGGCCCTACTAGCTAAGGCTAGGTATAGCCCTTCCCTTAAGACTTAACGATATTTTATACCTCTAATCCGACTTATTTTATACCGCCTACGGCCAAATAAATCGAATAATAACTTAGGGTATAATACGCGTTAATTAGCTAATTATAGTAAGGCTTTTTAAGGCTCTAAGCCTTTATTAAACGCTATATAATAGCCTTAATAAAGGCCGTTAATAAACTTTAGGGTTATTTAATAGTTATTATAGCGCTTATAGCCTATAAAAGATAAACCTCTTAGGGTATCTAAGGCGCTATACCTTAGGGCCCTTTAATTACCTAAGGCCTTATTGTATAAGGTACTTAAGGCCCTATAACCCCTAAAATATTAATAATAATATTTAATAACGCTATAATTAAAGATTTAATTAAATAAGTCTATTTATTCCCTAAAGGCTCTAAATTATAAGGGCTTTCGAATTTTAATTAATAAAAATAAGCCCTAGTACTTTAATTTAAAGTACTTAAAATACCTTAATTTATAGAAAACCCTTTTATAATATAAGGCTTATTAAACCTTAATGAAGTTATTATCCTTATATTTCTGAGGGATAGCTATACTAAGGGACCTAAAGCTATTATAATATAATAATTAGACCTTATAAAAGCTTATAAATTATTTACTAAGTAATACTCTTATAATACTAAGATTTAGAAAAGGTACTTATACTCTAAATTTTATAGCTTAAATTTTAAGGGCTATTAAGGGTCTTTAAAGGCTTTTAATACTAATTTTAATAATCTCTTAGTTAGGCTAGCCCTAGCTAATATTATTATTATACTTATCGATTAAGTTAATTAATACCTTAAAGCCTTAAAAAAGGTCTTTCTATAATAAGTAAAGCGCTAAAGGTTTAATTTTAAGGTTAATAAGGCCTAAGGGGGCCCCTTAGGTCCCCTAAACCTTTAATTCCTTATTGTTACAACCTAATATACGGCCTTCACGTGCTCCTAGGTACACCCCACTGTTTTCTATCTATTCATAGCACGATTATTACTTATATAAATAATCGCACCTACGATTATTACGATTATTACGAATTACTACGAATAAATAGAATAGATTATTATTAAGGATAATAATTACCTTAGTATATAAGAAGCCTAGCTTTACTATAGTTAGTCCCTACCTAGCTCCTTAGTTATTAATATAATTATCTACGTAAGATCTACTATCTCGTATATAGACTATAACCCGACCGCTTAAGTTAATAATATCCTAGTATACTTACTTTATAAACCGACCTTAGATCTACCTACCCTATAGCTAGTCTAACCCGAACGTTATACTTATAATAGACTTTCTAAAGGAATAATATAATATTACCTCTTTAGTAACTAAAGTTATTAATTATAGAGCTAATAACGCTTAAAAGGATTAAAAAATAAGGCTTTAAGAAGCTTAAAAAGAGCCCGAATTAGTTAGACTCTTAGAGCCTTAATAAAGGCTCTACCTCCCTTAAATAATAAGAAAAAAATAAGCTTAATAAAAAGCTAAAGGGCTCTAAGGCTTTATTCTTTATAAAGGCTTATAACTTATCTATAAGGAACTTCCTTAAAAATATAAGCTTTTTTAGCGAAGATAAAGAGCTTTATAAGTGTTACGACCTAATATACGGCCTTCACATGCTCCTAGGTATACCCTACTATTTTCTATCTATTTATAGCACGATTATTACTTATACGAATAATCGCACCTACGATTATTACGATTATTACGAATTATTATAAATAAATAGAATAGATTATTATTAAGGATAATAATTACCTTAGTATATAAGAAGCCTAGCTTTACTATAGTTAGTCCTTACCTAGCTCCTTAGTTATTAATATAATTATCTATATAAGATCTATTATCTTATATATAGACTATAACCCGACCGCTTAAGTTAACGATATCTTAGTATACTTAGTTTATAAACTAACCTTAGATCTACCTACCCTATAGCTAGTCTAACCTAAATATTATATATTAATAACTCTTATTTAATATATTACTATATTAAGTACTTAAGTAATATAATACTATAGTTAGCGAATCCTCTAAAATAACCCTTAAGTCCGCTAATAAAGGTAAGGCTATGGCTAAGTATACCGAGCCCTCCTAGATAGCTTAGTCTATAGACTTAGACTTAGATAAGTCCGACGACGAGGATATAAAGATCCTTAAGGGATAAATCTAAGAGTTATAAGGGTAGCTATAATAAATTATCGATATATAGACCCGCGATAAGTAATAATATAATAAAGCCTACCGTTCTTTTAATAAAAGAATAACCTTATAATATTAATAAGCCGCCTAGCTAAGGAATAAGATAAATAATATAAATAATAATATTATTCGATAGGCTACCGGTAAGGACCTAGGAGAGATTATAAAGCTACGCTAACTAGGACTATTCGATAATATAACTAAGGACCTTTAAGGGTTCTTAATTTAGGTTAGAGCTTATTAATAATACTTCTTATCTATCTTTCGTACGGAAGAAAATAAAGTATACTATATAATAAGATATTTATTAAGAGCCGCTCTTATATAATTCGAACTTACTCTTAGGGATTTCGTAAGTAATACTTATTAATATTAAAAATAAGAGATAAAAGATATCTTTATATATTATAATAACTTTAAAGAAATATTAAAAGTAACCTTCGGGACTATCGATAAAGAACGCCTAGCTAAGAACTAGCTAGAGGCGTTAAAGTAAAAAGGGTTAGCCTCGGATTATAGCGCTTTATTTACTTAAATCGCGTCTAGGATTACTAAGAGCGAAAGAGATAAGATAGCCTTTTTCTACCGAGGTCTTAAGGATAAGGTTAAGGACGAGCTATATAAGGAAGACCGACCTATTACCCTCGCGAGCTATATCGCGATAGCTATTAAGATCGATAATTAATAATTCGAGTAACGATATAAGAAAAAGGGATAGTACTTTATTAATACCTTAAACCGCGATCGTAATAATAAGAATTAGATCTATCTTAATATAAGTTAGCCTCGATTTTATTAGAATACTACTCTTAATAAAACTTACGCGGGATTTATAGACTTAGATATTATATAACGAAAGCTCGCCGTAATAGATAAAAAGAATATTAAATATTATAACTATAAGAAAAAAGGTTATATCGCGCGAGATTATAAGTCTTTAAGAAAGGAATAAAACTAAGGCTAGAAACTAGTCTTAGAAAGTAAGTATAAATAGCTAAATATAACTAGATCCGGATATAATATTAGTCTCCCGTAAAATATAATATCTTTTAGGGAGAAAGAATAATAAAAGTTCCTTAAGGAAATAAAGAAGGCCGGAGAAGAAATAAGAAAGTAATTAATACCTTACGAAGTATTATATTAGTTAGGATATTATAATAATAGCTACCTAACTTATTAGGATAGTAAGGAAAACTTAAGATAATTCCCTAAGGTATTACGCGGGTCTCGCGTTCTAGCTATAATATATAAAGCTATTATAGGGCTAGGGAAGTACCCGGATAATATAGATAAAGAATTATCTAATACCGACTCTATAGATAGCGATAAAGAGCTTTTATAAAAGAAATAAATACTCGAGACTAACTTATTATACGGATAAGTAACCCTACAAGAATAGATAAAAGTAACGATAGATTAATATAACCTTTTATTATAAGGAAAAAACCTTTAGATAATTATCCTTACTTAGATATTAAATAAAGGAATTAATTAGGTAATAGACCGAAGAATAATCTTAGGAGATAACTTATATATATACCTAGATATATTAAAATACTACGAACTCTTGTAGATCTCTTATATATATTATTTTTATAAAATATATATATTTAATAAAAGAAAGTATTAAGTCTACTTAATTAAGGGACTAGCTACCCGCGTTATTAATAACCTATACGAAAAATATAAAGTAAAGTTCTATAAGTATATATATATAGAACCCGGTATAGGATATATAATACTAAGGTAGTTAGTAAAATACCCCGAAGTATATATATAAGACTAAAAGATATAGTATAAATACTAGTTAATAGACTATCTACGATATACTAAGGTAAAGGTATTTAATTAATATAGGACTAAGGAATAAAAAAAGATAGAAAAGCTCCGGCGATATAAGAATATCGTAAAAATATTACTCGGTATTAAGATAGTTAAGAGTAAGGAATATACTTTAAGCTACGGATAAGGGTATAAAGGATATAAAAAACACCCTAACGGTATAAGATTATTATTCGACCTTACTAAATAAGCGGATTAAGATTATATTAATTAGGGTAAGATAAACCACGAAAGATATACTAAAGCGAAGGAAACGCTATACTTACGATATAGGATCGAGGTATAAGAATACTTTATCCCGCGAGGATAGGTATATATATAATATATTATATATAAGTATTACGAAAGATATACGCTAGACTACGGAGTTTATTACTACGGGTATATATATTACTTATATAAAGAGGAAGGGAAATAATACCCCTCGATATACCTAGAGTTATATAGTAATAGCTATATATACGACCCTAAGGATAATATTATCGATATAGAATATTACTTATTAAAAAATTATTAACGTTACTTATAAAAAGGGTATAAGACGACGAAGAAAACCTAAAGACCCTTTACTCCGTAAAGATAACTAGCTATACTCGTTATACGAATATATAAAAAAATAACTCGAATTCGTACGCGCACGAATATCGAAATACTATAACTAGAAAAGATCGAAAGGACCGATCTTTCGGAGGGGAGATATAGTTTACTTATTATATAAAAATTTTATAATAACTCGACCTTTACTAAAGCTCGACTATAAAAAACTTAAACTATTTAAGATCGATAAAGTTATCTTAGATACTAATTATAAACTTTTATTACCCTTAAGTATAAGGATATACTTAGTTTTTTATATCTTATTACTTAAGAAAGTACTATAAAATATAAAAATAAATTACGAACCGGAAGTTCTAGAAAAACTCTATAAACTAAAACGAATAATCGATAAGTAAATAATTAATAAAGAAACTAAATACCTTATTAAATAAAAAAGATATATAAATAACGAAAATATATAAGAACCCGCTAAATACCTTACGAACTATAGCTACCTATTACAATAGTTCTATTAGACCTAGCTAAACTAAAATCCGCTAAGATCGAAGGATCGAGCGGTATATCCTTATATATAGTATCTTATATTTATATAAAGTTAGGCTCTAGGAAGTTCTTAATAAAGGAATAATTAATAAAAAAACCTAATACTTCTAACTACCTTTACTCGCGCTTAGCCTCCTCCCGCTCTCCGCGTTCTAGCTCTTTTACGTTATCGATATTATAAGATATAGCTTTTATTATCTTCTCGAATTATAGTTTTTTTTATTTTCGGAGGCGAAGGACTTTCTCCTCCGTTTATTTAAGGTCGGTCTTAAGTTTCTAATATTATTTAGCGATCTTACGAAGTTATAAAATAAAGACCTTATTAATATTATAAGTAAAGCGGTTTAAATAAATATACTTAGCATAACGAGAGGAATTATCGGTAAAAACCTAATAAGTTTTAAGACCGCGATGCTTATAATTAAAGTAAGTAAGTATTTCGATAGAGTATACGAAAATAATTTTAAGAAGATAGATTTTACGATTTTTAGCGTCGGAAGATAATTTCTACGCACGCTTAGCGATATAACCGGATATAGCGAGGAAGTTAAAAAAGAAAGAACTTACTAAGATTAATAAGTCGGGGAAAGGCATATAATAAATAATCTTAGGGATAAGATCTCGGAAGGAGGGGTATTATATTACGACCTAATATATAGCCTTTATATACTCCTAGGTATACCTTACTATTTTCTATCTATTTATAGCACGATTATTATTTATATAAATAATCGTACTTATAATTATTATAATTATTACGAATTATTATAAATAAATAGAATAGATTATTATTAAGGATAATAATTACCTTAGTATATAAAAAGCCTAGCTTTATTATAATTAGTCCTTACCTAGCTCCTTAGCTATTAATATAATTATCTACGTAAGATCTACTATCTCGTATATAGGCTATAACCCGACCGCTTAAGTTAACGATATCCTAGTATACTTAGTTTATAAACCGACCTTAGATCTACCTACCCTATAGCTAGTCTAACCCGAACGTCACACACGCTTAGCGACACGACCGGATATAGCGAGGAAGTTAAAAAAGAAGGAACTCACTGGGACTAATAGGTCGGGGAAAGGCGCGTAATAAATAATCTTAGGGATAAGATCTCGGAAGGAGGGGTATTATATTACGACTTAATATACGGCCTTTACGTGCTCCTAGGTATACCTTACTATTTTCTATCTATTTATAGTACGATTATTACTTATACGAATAATCGTACTTACGATTATTACGATTATTACGAATTACTATAAATAAATAGAATAGATTATTATTAAGGATAATAATTACCTTAGTATATAGGAAGCCTAGCTTTATTATAGTTAGTCCCTACCTAGCTCCTTAGCTATTAATATAATTATCTACGTAAGATCTACTATCTCGTATATAGACTATAACCCGACCGCTTAAGTTAACGATATCCTAGTGTACTTAGTTTATAAACCGACCTTAGATCTACCTACCCTATAGCTAGTCTGACCCGAACGTCATAGCTAGCTTAGCTAAAAGGTTATTAAAGTTAGTATTAAAGGCCTTTAAAGACTTTTAATAGCCCTTAAAATTTAAGCTATAAAATTTAGAGTATAAGTACCCCCTTTAAATCTTAATATTATAAGAGTATTACTTAGTAAGTAATTTATAGGCCTCTATAAAGTCTAATTATTACGTTATAATAGCTTTAGGTCCCTTAGTATAGCTATCCCTTGGAAATATAAAAATAATAGCCTAATTAAGGTTTAATAGGCTTTATATTATAGAAAGGTTTTTTATAAATTAAAGTATTCTAAGTATTTTAAATTAAAGTATTAAGGCTTATTTTTATTAATCGAAATTCGAAGGCCCTTATAATTTAAAGCCTTTAAAGAATAAATAGACTTATTTAATTAGGTCTTTAATTATAGCGTTATTAAATACTATTATTAATATTTTAGGGGTTATAAGGCCTTAAGTACCTTATATAATAAGGCCTTAAGTAACTAAGGGGCCTTAAGGTATAGCGCCTTAGATACCCTAAGAGGTTTATCCTTTAAGGGCTATAAGCGCTATAATAGCTATTAAATAGCCTTAAAGCTTATTAATAGCCTTTATTAAGGCTATTATATAGCGTTTAATAAAGGCTTAGAGCCCTAAAAAGCCTTACTATAATTAATTAATTAATATATATTATACCCTAAGTTATTATTCGATCTATTCGGCTATAAATAATATAAGGTAGGTTAGATTAAAGGTATAAGATATCGTTAAGTCTTAAGGGAAGGGCTATACCTAGCCTTAGCCGGTAGGGCCTTAATCTTCCGTATATAAAAATATAGCCTATAGGGTAGGCTAAAGGTAGGTATTTTCTTTAGTAAGGAGAGTATTACTATAAGAAAGATTATTCTAGGGTAGGTAAGTCCTTATCTTAAGGTCTTAGTAAGAAATCGAGGAATAAGGTTACTTTTTAAGTAATACTTTAGAAAGAAATCGCGTAACCTTATAAAATAAGTAAATTAAAGTTTAATAAACCTAATATTCTTCCGTATAATTAAGTTAATTAATAATTAAGTAACCGAAAGTACTAAATAAAGCTTATTAAGCTTTAGTAACTAAGGAAAAAAAATTTTATAAATCGATTCGTTAGATTAATAATCCGGGCTTATAACTTATTAAAGAATAATACTTTTCTAAGTATAAAGTAAGTCAATCGCGATAATCCGGGAACCCTTTAGGGTAAATAAAGTAAAAAGTAAAGAACTTAATAAATAAATAACTTAATTTAGAACTATCTAATAATAAGCGAACGCTTATATTATAAGTATAAGGGTACTATAATACTTTATAAAAAAATAAATTAAACTAAACTTAATAAAAGGTTATAAAAGGTTTAATTTATAATAGCGAGTATAGTAATACTAGCCTTCGAATATTATAAAAGGTAATAAAAGTATTATATTTATAAGCGCTATAGACCCTTATAATAGGGCCTAAATAGATCCCTATAAGGGTTCTATAAGAGGGCCTCGTAAGGTACTTAATTAAGAGGATTAGCCCCTTATTCTTAATATTATTAATTATTTAATATAAAAAAATTTTTAGAATTTTTTATTTATTTTATAAATATATATATTTTAATTTTTTTAATTTTTTAATTTATTTATTTTTATATAATTATATAATTTAAATAATTTAATTAATTAATTAATAAAAAATATTTATAAAAATATATAATTTATTATTATAATATTATTATATATTCTTATAATTATATCGCTTTATAAGCTTATTATAAATATAATTACTTTTATTAAAGTTTAATAAAAGCTATTCTTTTAGTTAAAGTTAGTAGGTGGGGGGGGGGGGGGGGTCCTTACTATGAGGTAACTAACACCGCCGGTGTCGGCCCTATAGTTTTCCCATTGACTGCCCTGGAGCTCGACTATCGTCACGTCCTCAACAAAGCTTTCGAACTTAATCAGCCCCGCCCTCGTTCTCGACCTTTTCAATGAAGCAACATCATTTGAATTGACTCGCGTCCCTCTATTTGAACGTCAATTGCCATAACCACGCGCTCTACCCTCAATTGGCTCCATCAGTTCCATCGAGCTTGAAATCGCAACGAACTAACCAACGCAACGATCGCGACTAGCGCCGAGAACAAATACTCCAACATGGCTGAAAAGAAGACGGACGCCCCGGCAACCAATATGCTCTGGGGTGGCAGGTTTACAGGTTCAATTGTCCCCGGACACAAGCTTCGGATCTAGTACACTAACCTTGCGATGCCTAGGTGGGATTGATCCGCTTATGCACAAGTACAATGCCTCTATTGGATACGATAAGGCTCTCTACCGAGAGGATATTCTTGGATCGATTGCTTTTGCCAGGGCCAACTCAAAGGTTGGTATTATTACCGAAGACGAATTTAAGACAATCGAGCATGGTCTGCTTGAAGTGATGGAAGAATGGAAGCAGGGAACCTTCGCTATTATGCCGAATGACGAAGACGTGAGACGCTGGCCACACTACTGAACCTACCGAGGCTAACACAATGAATCAGATCCATACTGCAAACGAGCGTCGATTGGGAGAGATCATCGGAAAGGACACCGCTGGCAAGCTACACACAGGTCGCAGCCGCAACGAGCAGGTCGTCTGTGATATGCGTATGTGGCTACGTGACCGCATCCGTGAAATCGACAGCCAACTCGTTGCTTTCCTTCAAGTCCTCACCAAACGCGCCGAGGCTGAAATGTAAGGTTAGCACTGCATCCGCACAAAGCCCTTTACTGAGTAACATCCCTAGCGACTACCTCATGCCCGGCTACACCCACTTACAACGCGCGCAGCCAGTTCGCTGGAGTCAGTGGATAATGTCACACGCTGCTTCGTTCAAGCAGGATCTCGAGCGATTGCGCCAGGTCTTCGAAAGGGTCAACCTTAGCCCACTTGGTTGTGGCGCACTAGCTGGTAATGTGTTTGGCATCGACCGAGACGCAATAGCCGCGGAGCTTGGTTTCAGCGGAATCACTCTAAACTCCATGAACACTTCAGGCGACCGTGACTTCATCATCGAGTTCCTGACCTGGAACTCGATATTCACCAGCCATATCAGCAGGTGGGCTGAAGATCTCATATTATACTCCACTTCCGAGTTTGGTTTTTGTCGTTTGGCAGATCTTTACAGTACCGGCAGCAGGTTCGTTGTATCCATCGCGACTCGCAGACAATCCCGTAAGACTCTAATCCACGTCCAGTTTAATGCCGAATAAGAAGAACGCCGACAGTTTGGAACTCTTGCGCGGCAAGTCAGGTCGTGCTTTCGGTCAAATGGCTGGGCTGATGATGGTGAGTTCGAATACAGACACATCAGCTCATGAGTGATCAGGAGCGGATCAATAGCAGCCACTAACAACTACCTCATAGAGCGTGAAAGGCTTGCCAACTTGCTACAACAAGGACCTTCAGGAGGGATGGGAACCCATGCTGGATTCGGTCCAAACTATTTCGGACAGTCTGGGTATCGCCAACGGGGTTATCGCCACCATGACCGTGCGGCCTGAGCGGATGTTAGCTGCCCTGGACAAGACGATGCTTGCCACTGATATCGCGGAGTGGCTAGTGCGAAACGGATGTCCTTTTAGGGAAGCTCATCATATTTCTGGACGCGTTATTGTATTATCGGAAAATACAGAAACCCCGATGGACAAGCTAACCCTGGAGCAACTGCAAGCCATCGATTCTCGATTCACGGCGGATATTGCGAACGTATTCGAATATGAGTCGAGTGTTGAGGCGAAATCGGCCAGGGGCGGTACTAGTCGATCAGCCGTGCTGCAGCAGATTCAGGAACTCCATGCAATTTTAGATTAGAGGTCTCATGGTCCGGTGTAGGATGAGGGTGGAATAAGGGAATTTGGGATGGACATCACGAATTGCGCTTCATTCTGTGGAAAGAGATAATTCTTGAGAGGCTAGACAGATCAAAGAAAAGAACACGATAAAATACCTGCTTCAAGAAACTCGAACGAAACATATGTAGACGAACTAGACATGAGGGGAGATATTCGGGGTGAAGATGCCTTCGTCCATAGCTGGAAGGCATCTTTAATTCGAATCGTCCACGGAATGATCCAATGTATGCTTCTCCTTCAAATCTCATTAAGAGATCCCACGCAGATTCATCGTCTAGGATGTCCTCCAGAGGTCCATTCTCTGAGAAATCCTCCCAAATCTCCTCCTCGTCGTCCAAGAGCTCATCGATGTCGCCTTGGCTGATCTCGTCATTATCGTCAGCTTTGCTTAGGGCAATAGCAGGGGTTGCCTTTTCGAGAAGGCCAAGCAACTTCCCAACGTCTCATTACCATTCCTTCGCGCCACGATCGGCTAAGGAGAAGTGGAAATCAATTTTCCCAGGAAGAGGCATGTCGAAGGCTCTCAGCAGGTATGCCTTGACTAATCGAATAGTCATTAGCACATCAACCCCGGCGTCGTGGGCATTCAAGGTCAGCCTCCGATCCTCAGGGATCAAGGTCCCGTGGAGCTAAAGCGATTATATTTTAAAAACCTTAATAAGATCTTGTTTATAATATTAAAGGTAGCGATTGAATATAATATAAATAATATCTAAGGTAAATATATATATATATATAAAAGAATTTAATTAAAATTATTAATTTAATAAATTAAGGGGTAAAGAATAATTATAATATAAATAAATCTAAGTAAGAATTCTATAAATAAAAAAATAAAAAA